>NC_058082.1:327372622-327640623 GCF_014858855.1 Bufo gargarizans | reverse complement strand
AAATTTCACATGAACTCACCATACCCCTCACGGAATCCAAATGCGTAAAATTTTTTAGACATTTATATTCCAGACTTCTTCACACGCTTTAGGGCCCCTAAAATGCCAGGGCAGTATAAATACCCCACATGTGACCCCATTTTGGAAAGAAGACACCCCAAGGTATTCACTGAGGGGCATATTGAGTCCATGAAAGATTGACATTTTTGTCCCAAGTTAGCGGAAAGGGAGACTTTGTGAGAAAAAACAAAAAAAAATTCATTTCCGCTAACTTGTGCCAAAAAATAATAATTTCTATGAACTCACCATGCCCCTCATTGAATACCTTGGGGTGTCTTCTTTCCAAAATGGGGTAACATGTAGGGTATTTATACTACCCTGGCATTTTAGGGGCCCGAAAGCGTGAGAAGAAGTCTGGGATCCAAATGTCTAAAAATGCTCTCCTAAAAGGAATTTGGGCCCCTTTGCGCATCTAGGCTGCAAAAAAGTGTCACACATGTGGTATCGCCGTACTTAGGAGAAGTTGGGGAATGTGTTTTGGGGTGTCATTTTACATATACCCATGCTGGGTGAGATAAATATCTTGGTCAAATGCCAACTTTGTAAAAAAATGGGAAAAGTTGTCTTTTGCCAAGATATTACTCTCACCCAACATGGGTATATGTAAAAAGACACCCCAAAACACATTCCCCAACTTCTCCTGAGTACGGCAATACCACATGTGTGACACTTTTTTGCAGCCTAGGTGGGCAAATGGGCCCACATTCTAAAGTGCACCTTTCGGATTTCACAGGGCATTTTTTACAGATTTTGATTTCAAACTACTTCTCTCGCATTTGGGCCCCTAAAATGCCAGGGCAGTATAACTACCCCACAAGTGACCCCATTTTGGAAAGAAGACACCCCAAGGTAATCCGTGAGGGGCATGGCGAGTTCCTAGAATTTTTTATTTTTTGTCACAAGTTAGCGGAAAATGATGATTTTTTTTTTCTTACAAAGTCTCCTATTCCACTAACTTGTGACAAAAAATAAAAACTTCCATGAACTCACTATGCCCATCACGAAATACCTTGGGGTGTCTTCTTTCCAAAATGGGGTCACTTGTGGGGTAGTTATACTGCCCTGGCATTTTAGGGGCCCAAATGCGTGCAAAGTAGTTTGAAATCAAAATCTGTAAAAAATGGCCGGTGAAATCCGAAAGGTGCCATTTGGAATGTGTGCCCCTTTGCCCACCTAGGCTGCAAAAAGTGTCACACATGTGGTATCGCCGTACTCAGGAGAAGTTGAGTAATGTGTTTTGGGGTGTCATTTTACATATACCCATGCTGGGTGAGAGAAATATCTCGGCAAAAGACAACTTTTCCCACTTTTTTATATAAAGTTGGCATTTGACCAAGATATTTATCTCACCCAGCATGGGTATATGTAAAATGACACCCCAAAACACATTCCCCAAATTCTCCTGAGTACGGCGATACCACATGTGTAACACTTTTTGCAGCCTAGGTGGGCAAAGGGGCCCACATTCCAAATGGCACCTTTCGGATTTCACCAGCCATTTTTTACAGATTTTGATTTCAAACTACTTTGCACGCATTTGGGCCCCTAAAATGCCAGGGCAGTATAACTACCCCACAAGTGACCCCATTTTGGAAAGAAGACACCCCAAGGTATTTCGTGATGGGCATAGTGAGTTCATGGAAGTTTTTATTTTTTGTCACAAGTTAGTGGAATATGAGACTTTGTAAGGAAATAAAAAAAATAAAAAAAATCATCATTTTCCGCTAACTTGTGACAAAAAATAAAAAGTTCTATGAACTCACTATGCCCATCAGCGAATACCTTAGGGTGTCTACTTCCCAAAATGGGGTCATTTGTGGGGTTTTTCTACTGTCTGGGCATTGTAGAACCTCAGGAAACATGACAGGTGATCAGAAATTGAGAGCTGCTTCAAAAAGCGGAAATTCACATTTTTGTACCATAGTTTGTAAACGCTATAACTTTTACCCAAACCATTTTTTCTTTTTACCCAAACATTTTTTTTTTTAATCAAAGACATGTAAAACAATAAATTTAGGGGAAAATTTATATATAGATGTCATTTTTTTTTTATTTATTTTACAACTGAAAGTGAAAAATGTAATTTTTTGGCAAAAATTTAGTTAAATTTCGATTAATAACAAAAAAAGTTAAAATGTCAGCAGCAATGAAATACCACCAAATGAAAGCTGTATTAGTGAGAAGAAAAGGAGTTAAAATTCATTTGGGTGGTAAGTTGCATGACCGAGCAATAAACGGTGAAAGTAGTGTAGTGCAGAAGTGTAAAAAGTGGCCTGGTCATTAAGGGTGTTTCAGCTAGGGGGGTTGAAGTGGTTAAAGGGCCGACACCTTTAGATTTATACTTTTTAACATTTATATAATTGAAGAACATTTTAGGGTTAGTTTTACTCTCTTTGGCAATTAATCTCTCGGTCTCTAGTTTGGCTGCTTTTATTTGTTTTTGCATGTTCTATTTTTTTTTCCTTATAGTTTTCAGTGCTTCCGTGCTACCCTCCTGTTTTAGTGATTTATATGCTTTCTTTTTGTCATTTATTGCTTTCTTTGCAGTTCTATTTATCCACATTGGTTTATTTTTGTTCCTTAACCTTTTATTCCGGTATGTACCTCTCACAATGAGATTTTAGGATGCTTTTAAAGATATCCCATTTTGAGGCTGTATTTTAATTTTTGAGGACTTTGTCCCAGTTAGTTAGGCCTATGGCCTCTCTTAGTTGGCTAAATTTAG
This sequence comes from Bufo gargarizans, assembly GCF_014858855.1. NCBI lineage: Eukaryota > Metazoa > Chordata > Amphibia > Anura > Bufonidae > Bufo > Bufo gargarizans. Next base: position 327,637,838 of record NC_058082.1, on the reverse strand, counting down.
CTTTTTTGAAGCTTTGTATTTTTGTTCCTCCCTGTAGAAACGCTCTTTTGAATGATAATTGGAAGTTTCAGTTTCCCAGTCTATATCTGGATAGTTGGAGTCCCCCATAATAACCACCTCATTGTGATTTGCCTCCTCGTCTATTTAGTAGTAGATTTTCTGTGGACTCTGGTATATTAGGTGGTTTATAGTAAACTCCTATTAGTAATTTATTGTTGTTTTTAGCTCCATGTATCTCTACCCACAGTGACTCCACATGTTCATGTCCCTCACTTATATCTTCACGGAGTGTGGGCTTTACACAAGACTTTACATAAAAAGGCAAACCCCTCCCCCTCTCCGGTTTTGACAATACTTTCTGAACAGACTGTAACTTTGTACATAAACTGCTCAGTCATAGCTATCATCCAGCCATGTTTTTCCCACTATGTCATAGTCCTCCTCACAAATCACTTTCAGCTCCCCAGTTTTAATAGTCAGGCTTCTGGCATTAGTATACTGTAACGGAGTGTCGAAGGCGCACTCGTTCTCCCATCAGCCGCAGACCTGCTGCTTAGCTTCGGGAGCGAAGATCTGTGTTTGACCTCGTTCCCAGGGCAGCTTTGCTAGCTGGGAGGATCCCTGCTCCTAGGTCTGCCTTGAGTGCTGAGTTGATCACTCGGTGCTCGACTGGTCGGTCTGTCGGTCATGTGACGCTGGCCACGTCACATGATCCTCACTCCCCACTATAAATACAGGCAGCCTGCTGGCCACAGGTTGCCTGTTAATTCAGGTTCCTGGCAGTTGTTGGATACCTGTATACTTACCTGATCCTGTTCCCTGACGATCCTTTGCCTGCTCCTTCTGTACTGCGCATCCTTCCTGGTATATTGGCCTCGGCTTCCACCTGACTATTCTTTGCGGACTCCTTTGGTACTTCTTGACTCTCCTGGTATTTATGACCCCGGCTTCTCCTGACCTTTCTTTGCTTATCCCTCTGTACTGCGTTGTCCTCCTGGTTTTGACCCGGTCCGTTCACTATCCGTTATTTGTCTTGTCTGTCTTTCCCGCACGTATCCTAAGTTAGGGACTGCCGTCCAGTTGTCCCCTGTCATCAGGACTCGTGAGGCAAGTAGGCAGGGCCAGGGGTGAGGGTGGAGCGCAGTGGTCACTATCCTCCCCCCTGTGTGTGTGTGTGTACGTGACCGTTACAGATTAACAGGCCCAATAACCACTGTTTAATGAATCCTCTGGTGACCCTGACTGACCATGTCTCTGATCTGATCTGATGCAGATGGTGCAGGAGCTAGGGGAAAAACTCTGTTCTTTTGAGTTAGGGCAAGGTTCTTCCACTCCTCAGGCCTCCAGTCCGCATTTTGAGCCCCAGATTAAGCTCTCAGAACCCTTTTCTGGAGACCAGACGAAGTTTCTCTCCTTTAAGGAGAGTTGCAGACTTTACTTCCGTTTGCGCCCCGTGTCCTCTGGCCCCGAGAGTCAACGCGTGGGCATTATCATTTCCCGACTACAGGGTGATCCCCAGGACTGGGCGTTCTCTTTACCTGCTGGCACCAGTTGTTTAACTTCTGTGGAAGGATTCTTTCAGGCCCTGGGTACCCTCTATGATGAACCAGACAGGGCAGTAGTACCCGAGACTAGAGTTGAGCGAACACCTGGATGTTCGGGTTCGAGAAGTTCGGCCGAACATCCCGGAAATGTTCGGGTTCGGGATCCGAACCCGATCCGAACTTCGTCCCGAACCCGAACCCCATTGAAGTCAATGGGGACCCGAACTTTTCGGCACTAAAAAGGCTGTAAAACAGCCCAGGAAAGAGCTAGAGGGCTGCAAAAGGCAGCAACATGTAGGTAAATCCCCTGCAAACAAATGTGGATAGGGAAATGAATTAAAATAAAAATTAAATAAATAAAAATTAACCAAAATCAATTGGAGAGAGGTTCCATAGCAGAGAATCTGGCTTCCCGTCACCCACCACTGGAACAGTCCATTCTCAGATATTTAGGCCCCGGCACCCAGGCAGAGGAGAGAGGTCCCGTAACAGAGAATCTGTCTTCATGTCAGCAGAGAATTAGTCTGCATGTCATAGCAGAGAATGAGGCTTCACGTCAGCCACCACTGCAACAGTCCATTGGCATATATTTAGGCCCAGCACCCAGGCAGAGGAGGGAGGTCCCGTAACAGAGAATCTGTCTTCATGTCAGCAGAGAATTAGTCTGCATGTCATAGCAGAGAATGAGGCTTCACGTCAGCCACCACTGCAACAGTCCATTGGCATATATTTAGGCCCAGCACACACACAGGCAGAGGAGAGAGGTCCCGTAACAGAGAATCTGGCTTCATGTCAGCAGAGAATCAGTCTGCATGTCATAGCAGAGAATGAGGCTTCACGTCAGCCACCACTGCAACAGTCCATTGGCATATATTTAGGCCCAGCACACACACAGGCAGAGGAGAGAGGTCCCGTAACAGAGAATCTGGCTTCATGTCAGCAGAGAATCAGTCTGCATGTCATAGCAGAGAATGAGGCTTCACGTCAGCCACCACTGCAACAGTCCATTGGCATATATTTAGGCCCAGCACCCAGGCAGAGGAGGGAGGTCCCGTAACAGAGAATCTGTCTTCATGTCAGCAGAGAATTAGTCTGCATGTCATAGCAGAGAATGAGGCTTCACGTCAGCCACCACTGCAACAGTCCATTGGCATATATTTAGGCCCAGCACACACACAGGCAGAGGAGAGAGGTCCCGTAACAGAGAATCTGGCTTCATGTCAGCAGAGAATCAGTCTGCATGTCATAGCAGAGAATGAGGCTTCACGTCAGCCACCACTGCAACAGTCCATTGGCATATATTTAGGCCCAGCACACACACAGGCAGAGGAGAGAGGTCCCGTAACAGAGAATCTGGCTTCATGTCAGCAGAGAATCAGTCTGCATGTCATAGCAGAGAATGAGGCTTCACGTCAGCCACCACTGCAACAGTCCATTGGCATATATTTAGGCCCAGCACCCAGGCAGAGGAGGGAGGTCCCGTAACAGAGAATCTGTCTTCATGTCAGCAGAGAATTAGTCTGCATGTCATAGCAGAGAATGAGGCTTCACGTCAGCCACCACTGCAACAGTCCATTGGCATATATTTAGGCCCAGCACCCAGGCAGAGGAGGGAGGTCCCGTAACAGAGAATCTGTCTTCATGTCAGCAGAGAATTAGTCTGCATGTCATAGCAGAGAATGAGGCTTCACGTCAGCCACCACTGGAACAGTCCATTCTCAGATATTTAGGCCCCGGCACCCAGGCAGAGGAGAGAGGTCCCGTAACAGAGAATCTGTCTTCATGTCAGCAGAGAATTAGTCTGCATGTCATAGCAGAGAATGAGGCTTCACGTCAGCCACCACTGCAACAGTCCATTGGCATATATTTAGGCCCAGCACCCAGGCAGAGGAGAGAGGTCCCGTAACAGACAATCTGGCTTCATGTCAGCAGAGAATCAGTCTGCATGTCATAGCAGAGAATCAGGCTTCACGTCACCCACCACTGCAACAGTCCATTGTCATAAATTTAGGCCCAGCACTAGTGTTGAGCGGCATGTCCCATATTCGAATTCGCGAAATTTTGTGAATATTCGAAAGAATATTCGTAAAATATTCGCGATTATTCAAATTCGTTATTATTTCGCATATGCGATAATTCGAATTATCGCATAATACATATGCTATGCAAAATTCACATGTGCGCTAATGAAATCGCCTTACGAAGATTCGCAACTCAATTCAATCACTAATGTATGAATGCAATGCCCTTTGCCTCTGTTCTGGGACAAGTGTAGATATTCGCATGTGCGCTAATAAAATCGCCTTACGAAGATTCGCACCTCAATCACTTTCTAGGGAATGTGAGACTTTTGGGAATCAATCGAGATACAGTGGGGGGTGATGACAGTAGTTGACAGAGTACAGATCAATGTAATCTGTAAGGTGGAAAGTAAAATAAAAAATACGAATATTCGTAAATCGACTTTTACGAAGTTCTACGTATTCGCGAATATGGTGCTATACTATATGAATGCACAGGCCTTTGCCTCTCTGTTCTGGGGACAAGTGTAGATATTTGCATTTGCGTTAATAAAATCGCCTTACGAAGATTCGCAGCTCAATTCAATCACTAATGTATGAATGCAAAGCCCTTTGCCTCTGTTCTGGGACAAGTGTAGATATTCGCATGTGCGCTAATAAAATCGCCTTACGAAGATTCGCAACTCAATTCACTAATGTATGAATGCAAAGCCCTTTGCCTCTGTTCTGGGACGTGCCGATATTCGCATGTGCGCTAATAAAATCGCCTTACGAAGATTCGCGCCTCAATCACTTTCTAGGCAATGTGAGTAAGATCTGAGCTGTTGGACCTTTGGGAAACAATCAATTATATGTGTACTGTAATTTTGTGGGGGGGGGGGGGGAAACAAAAAACGAATATTCGTTTTTACGAATATATAGCACTATATTCGAAATATTCGCGAAATCGCGAAGTTGCGATATTCGCGAAAAAAATTTGCTTTTCGAATATTCGCGCTCAACACTACCCAGCACCCAGGCAGAGGAGAGAGGTCCCGTAACAGAGAATCTGGCTTCATGTCAGCAGAGAATCAGTCTTCATATCATAGCAGAGAATCAGGCTTCACGTCACCCACCACTGTAAGAGTCAATTTTCATAAATTTAGGCCCAGAACCCAGGCAGAGGAGAAAGGTCCCGTAACAGACAATCTGGCTTCATGTCAGCAGAGAATCAGTCTTCATATCATAGCAGAGAATCAGGCTTCACGTCACCCACCACTGCAACAGTCAATTGTCATAAATTTAGGCCCAGCACCCAGGCAGAGGAGAGAGCTCCCGTAACAGAGGATCTGGCTTCATGTCAGCAGAGAATCAGTCTGCATGTCATAGCAGAGAATGAGGCTTCACGTCACCCACCACTGCAACAGTCCATTGGCATATATTTAGGCCTAGCACACAGGCAGAGCAGAGAGGTCCCGTAACAGACAATCTGGCTTCATGTCAGCAGAGAATCAGTCTGCATGTCATAGCAGAGAATGAGGCTTCACGTCACCCACCACTGCAACAGTCCATTGGCATATATTTAGGCCTAGCACACAGGCAGAGCAGAGAGGTCCCGTAACAGACAATCTGGCTTCATGTCAGCAGAGAATCAGTCTGCATGTCATAGCAGAGAATGAGGCTTCACGTCACCCACCACTGCAACAGTCCATTGGCATATATTTAGGCCTAGCACACAGGCAGAGCAGAGAGGTCCCGTAACAGACAATCTGGCTTCATGTCAGCAGAGAATCAGTCTGCATGTCATAGCAGAGAATGAGGCTTCACGTCACCCACCACTGCAACAGTCCATTGGCATATATTTAGGCCTAGCACACAGGCAGAGCAGAGAGGTCCCGTAACAGACAATCTGGCTTCATGTCAGCAGAGAATCAGTCTGCATGTCATAGCAGAGAATGAGGCTTCACGTCACCCACCACTGCAACAGTCCATTGGCATATATTTAGGCCTAGCACACAGGCAGAGCAGAGAGGTCCCGTAACAGACAATCTGGCTTCATGACAGCAGAGAATCAGTCTGCATGTCATAGCAGAGAATGAGGCTTCACGTCAGCCACCACTGCAACAGTCCATTGGCATATATTTAGGCCTAGCACACAGGCAGAGCAGAGAGGTCCCGTAACAGACAATCTGGCTTCATGACAGCAGAGAATCAGTCTGCATGTCATAGCAGAGAATCAGGCTTCACGTCAGCCACCACTGCAACAGTCCATTGTCATAAATTTAGGCCCAGCACCCAGGCAGAGGAGAGAGGTCCCGTAACAGAGAATCTGGCTTCATGTCAGCAGAGAATCAGTCTTCATATCATAGCAGAGAATCAGGCTTCACGTCACCCACCACTGTAAGAGTCAATTTTCATAAATTTAGGCCCAGAACCCAGGCAGAGGAGAAAGGTCCCGTAACAGACAATCTGGCTTCATGTCAGCAGAGAATCAGTCTTCATATCATAGCAGAGAATCAGGCTTCACGTCACCCACCACTGCAACAGTCAATTTTCATAAATTTAGGCCCAGAACCCAGGCAGAGGAGAAAGGTCCCGTAACAGACAATCTGGCTTCATGTCAGCAGAGAATCAGTCTTCATATCATAGCAGAGAATCAGGCTTCACGTCACCCACCACTGCAACAGTCAATTGTCATAAATTTAGGCCCAGCACCCAGGCAGAGGAGAGAGCTCCCGTAACAGAGGATCTGGCTTCATGTCAGCAGAGAATCAGTCTGCATGTCATAGCAGAGAATGAGGCTTCACGTCACCCACCACTGCAACAGTCCATTGGCATATATTTAGGCCTAGCACACAGGCAGAGGAGAGGTTCATTCAACTTTGGGTAGCCTCGCAATATAATGGTAAAATGAAAATAAAAATAGGATTGAATGAGGAAGTGCCCTGGAGTCCAATAATATATGGTTATGGGGAGGTAGTTAATGTCTAATCTGGACAAGGGACGGACAGGTCCTGTGGGATCCATGCCTGGTTCATTTTTATGAACGTCAGCTTGTCCACATTGGCTGTAGACAGGCGGCTGCGTTTGTCTGTAATGACGCCCCCTGCCGTGCTGAATACACGTTCAGACAAAACGCTGGCTGCCGGGCAGGCCAGCACCTCCAAGGCATAAAAGGCTAGCTCTGGCCACGTGGACAATTTAGAGACCCAGAAGTTGAATGGGGCCGAACCATCAGTCAGTACGTGGAGGGGTGTGCACACGTACTGTTCCACCATGTTAGTGAAATGTTGCCTCCTGCTAACACGTTGCGTATCAGGTGGTGGTGCAGTTAGCTGTGGCGTGTTGACAAAAGTTTTCCACATCTCTGCCATGCTAACCCTGCCCTCAGAGGAGCTGGCCGTGACACAGCTGCCTTGGCGACCTCTTGCTCCTCCTCTGCCTTGGCCTTGGGCTTCCACTTGTTCCCCTGTGACATTTGGGAATGCTCTCAGTAGCGTGTCTACCAACGTGCGCTTGTACTCGCGCATCTTCCTATCACGCTCCAGTGCAGGAAGTAAGGTGGGCACATTGTCTTTGTAGCGTGGATCCAGCAGGGTGGCAACCCAGTAGTCCGCACAGGTTAAAATGTGGGCAACTCTGCTGTCGTTGCGCAGGCACTGCAGCATGTAGTCGCTCATGTGTGCCAGGCTGCCCAGGGATAAGGACAAGCTGTCCTCTGTGGGAGGCGTATCGTCATCGTCCTGCCTTTCCCCCCAGCCACGCACCAGTGATGGACCCGAGCTGCGTTGGGTGCCACCCCGCTGTGACCATGCTTCATCCTCATCCTCCTCCACCTCCTCCTCATCCTCGTCCTCCTCGTCCTCCAGTAGTGGGCCCTGGCTGGCCACATTTGTACCTGGCCTCTGCTGTTGCCAAAAACCTCCCTCTGAGTCACTTCGAAGAGACTGGCCTGAAAGTGCTAAAAATGACCCCTCTTCCTCCTCCTCCTCCTCCTCCTCCTGGGCCACCTCCTCTTCCATCATCGCCCTAAGTGTTTTCTCAAGGAGACATAGAAGTGGTATTGTAACGCTGATAACGGTGTCATCGCCACTGGCCATGTTGGTGGAGTACTCGAAACAGCGCAACAGGGCACACAGGTCTCGCATGGAGGCCCAGTCATTGGTGGTGAAGTGGTGCTGTTCTGTAGTGCGACTGACCCGTGCGTGCTGCAGCTGAAACTCCACTATGGCCTGCTGCTGCTCGCACAGTCTGTCCAGCATGTGCAAGGTGGAGTTCCACCTGGTGGGCACGTCGCATATGAGGCGGTGAGCGGGAAGGCCGAAGTTACGCTGTAGCGCAGACAGGCGAGCAGCAGCAGGATGTGAACGCCGGAAGCGCGAACAGACGGCCCGCACTTTATGCAGCAGCTCTGACATGTCGGGGTAGTTGTGAATGAACTTCTGCACCACCAAATTCAGCACATGCGCCAAGCAAGGGATGTGCGTCAAATTGGCTAGTCCCAGAGCTGCAACGAGATTTCGCCCATTATCACACACCACCAGGCCGGGCTTGAGGCTCACCGGCAGCAACCACTCGTCGGTCTGTTGTTCTATACCCCGCCACAACTCCTGTGCGGTGTGGGGCCTGTCCCCCAAACATATGAGTTTCAGAATGGCCTGCTGACGTTTACCCCGGGCTGTGCTGAAGTTGGTGGTGAAGGTGTGTGGCTGACTGGATGAGCAGGTGGAAGAAGAGGAGGAGGAAGCCGAGAAGGAGGAGGTGGCAACAGGAGGCAAAGAATGTTGCCCTGCGATCCTTGGCGGCGGAAGGACGTGCGCCAAACAGCTCTCCGCCTGGGGCCCAGCTGCCACTACATTTACCCAGTGTGCAGTTAGGGAGATATAGCGTCCCTGGCCGTGCTTACTGGTCCACGTATCTGTGGTTAGGTGGACCTTGCTACAGATGGCGTTGCGCAGTGCACACTTGATTTTATCGGATACTTGGTTGTGCAGGGAAGGCACGGCTCTCTTGGAGAAGTAGTGCCGGCTGGGAACAACATACTGTGGGACAGCAAGCGACATGAGCTGTTTGAAGCTGTCTGTGTCCACCAGCCTAAATGACAGCATTTCATAGGCCAGTAGTTTAGAAATGCTGGCATTCAGGGCCAGGGATCGAGGGTGGCTAGGTGGGAATTTACGCTTTCTATCAAATGTTTGTGAGATGGAGAGCTGAACGCTGGCGTGTGACATGGTTGAGACGCTTGGTGACGGAGGTGGTGGTGGTGGTGTTGGTGGTACATCCCCTGTTTGCTGGGCGGCAGGTGCCAACGTTCCTCCAGAGGCGGAGGAAGAGGCCGAGGCGGCAGCAGCAGAATAGGCCGAGGCGGCAGCAGCAGAAGAGGTAGCAGGGGGAGCCTGAGTGACTTCCTTGGTTTTAAGGTGTTTACTCCACTGCAGTTCATGCTTTGCATGCAGGTGCCTGGTCATGCAGGTTGTGCTCAGGTTCAGAACGTTAATGCCTCGCTTCAGGCTCTGATGGCACAGCGTGCAAACCACTCGGGTCTTGTCGTCAGCACATTGTTTGAAGAAGTGCCATGCCAGGGAACTCCTTGAAGCTGCCTTTGGGGTGCTCGGTCCCAGATGGCGGCGGTCAGTAGCAGGCGGAGTCTCTTGGCGGCGGGTGTTCTGCTTTTGCCCACTGCTCCCTCTTTTGCTACGCTGTTGGCTCGGTCTCACCACTGCCTCTTCCTCCGAACTGTGAAAGTCAGTGGCACGACCTTCATTCCATGTGGGGTCTAGGACCTCATCGTCCCCTGCATCGTCTTCCACCCAGTCTTGATCCCTGACCTCCTGTTCAGTCTGCACACTGCAGAAAGACGCAGCAGTTGGCACCTGTGTTTCGTCATCATCAGAGACATGCTGAGGTGGTATTCCCATGTCCTCATCATCAGGAAACATAAGTGGTTGTGCGTCAGTGCATTCTATGTCTTTCACCGCTGGGGAAGGGCTAGGTGGATGCCCTTGGGAAACCCTGCCAGCGGAGTCTTCAAACAGCATAAGAGACTGCTGCATAACTTGAGGCTGAGACAGTTTCCCTGGTATGCATGGGGGTGATGTGACAGACTGATGGGGTTGGTTTTCAGGCGCCATCTGTGCGCTTTCTGCAGAAGACTGGGTGGGAGATAATGTGAACGTGCTGGATCCACTGTCGGCCACCCAATTGACTAATGCCTGTACCTGCTCAGGCCTTACCATCCTTAGAACGGCATTGGGCCCCACCATATATCGCTGTAAATTCTGGCGGCTACTGGGACCTGAGGTAGTTGGTACACTAGGACGTGTGGATGTGGCAGAACGGCCACGTCCTCTCCCAGCACCAGAGGGTCCACTAACACCACCACGACCATGTCCACGTCCGCGTCCCTTACTAGATGTTTTTCTCATTGTTATGGTTCACCACAACAACAAATATATTATTTGGCCCAATGTATTGTATTCAAATTCAGCGGGATATAAATTTGAGGCCTAGTATTTAGGCGCTGGGTGACCGGTATGGATTTAGTGACAGAATTAGACTTGGAAATGCACAGAAGCGTGTGTGTGTGAAGTTATTCTGAATGACCCAATGTGCACCTTGAATATTATATACCCTTTTAGGGATAGATTTCAAATAGCTCTGATATAGCAGAAACCACTAAATTATGAAATTGCTAAATTGGGAATTGTACTTCAACCCAGAACAAAAAATGTGCTTTGACGGACACTAAATATCTTGCCCAGCAACAACAGTACAACGGTGGGTAACGAGAGATTTAGAGGGAATTAAATTTGAGGCCTAGTATTTAGGCGCTGGGTCACCGGTATGGATTTAGTGACAGAATTAGACTTGGAAATACACAGTAGCGGGTGTGTGTGAAGTTATTCTGAATGACCCTATGTGCACCTTCAATATTATATACCCTTTTAGGGATAGATTTCAAATAGCTCTGATATAGCAGAAACCACTAAATTATGAAATTGCTAAATTGGGAATTGTACTTCAACCCAGAACAAAAAATGTGCTTTGACGGACACTAAATATCTTGCCCAGCAACAACAGTACAGCGGTGGGTAACGAGAGATTTAGAGGGAATTAAATTTGAGGCCTAGTATTTAGGCGCTGGGTCACCGGTATGGATTTAGTGACAGAATTAGACTTGGAAATGCACAGAAGCGTGTGTGTGAAGCTATTCTGAATGACCCAATGTGCACCTTCAATATTATATACCCTTTTTGGGATAGATTTCAAATAGCTCTGATATAGCAGGAACCACTAAATTATGAAATTGCTAAATTGGGAATTGTACTTCAACCCAGAACAAAAAATGTGCTTTGACGGGCACTAAATAACTTTCCCAGCTACAACAGGACAACGGTAACGAGAGATTTAGAGGGATTTAAATTTGAGGCCTAGTATTTAGGCGCTGGGTGACAGGTATGGGTTTAGTGACAGAATTAGACTTGGAAATACACAGTAGCGGGTGTGTGTGAAGTTATTCTGAATGACCCTATGTGCACCTTCAATATTATATACCCTTTTAGGGATAGATTTCAAATAGCTCTGATATAGCAGAAACCACTAAATTATGAAATTGCTAAATTGGGAATTGTACTTCAACCCAGAACAAAAAATGTGCTTTGACGGACACTAAATATCTTGCCCAGCAACAACAGTACACCGGTGGGTAACGAGAGATTTAGAGGGAATTAAATTTGAGGCCTAGTATTTAGGCGCTGGGTCACCGGTATGGATTTAGTGACAGAATTAGACTTGGAAATACACAGTAGCGGGTGTGTGTGAAGTTATTCTGAATGACCCTATGTGCACCTTCAATATTATATACCCTTTTTGGGATAGATTTCAAATAGCTCTGATATAGCAGGAACCACTAAATTATGAAATTGCTAAATTGGGAATTGTACTTCAACCCAGAACAAAAAATGTGCTTTGACGGGCACTAAATAACTTTCCCAGCTACAACAGGACAACGGTAACGAGAGATTTAGAGGGATTTAAATTTGAGGCCTAGTATTTAGGCGCTGGGTGACAGGTATGGGTTTAGTGACAGAATTAGACTTGGAAATACACAGTAGCGGGTGTGTGTGAAGTTATTCTGAATGACCCTATGTGCACCTTCAATATTATATACCCTTTTTGGGATAGATTTCAAATAGCTCTGATATAGCAGAAACCACTAAATTATGAAATTGCTAAATTGGGAATTGTACTTCAACCCAGAACAAAAAATGTGCTTTGACGGACACTAAATATCTTGCCCAGCAACAACAGTACAGCGGTGGGTAACGAGAGATTTAGAGGGAATTAAATTTGAGGCCTAGTATTTAGGCGCTGGGTCACCGGTATGGATTTAGTGACAGAATTAGACTTGGAAATACACAGTAGCGGGTGTGTGTGAAGTTACTCTGAATGACCCTATGTGCACCTTCAATATTATATACCCTTTTTGGGATAGATTTCAAAGAGCTCTGATATAGCAGGAACCACTAAATTATGAAATTGCTAAATTGGGAATTGTATTTCAACCCAGAACAAGAAATGTGCTTGAACGGACACTAAATAACTCGCCCAGCTACAGCACTAGGGACAGATTTAGCTGGATATAAATTTGAGGCCTAGTATTTAGGCGCTGGGTGACAGGTATGGGTTTAGTGACAGAATTAGACTTGGAAATACACAGTAGCGGGTGTGTGTGAAGTTATTCTGAATGACCCTATGTGCACCTTCAATATTATATACCCTTTTAGGGATAGATTTCAAATAGCTCTGATATAGCAGAAACCACTAAATTATGAAATTGCTAAATTGGGAATTGTACTTCAACCCAGAACAAAAAATGTGCTTTGACGGACACTAAATATCTTGCCCAGCAACAACAGTACAGCGGTGGGTAACGAGAGATTTAGAGGGAATTAAATTTGAGGCCTAGTATTTAGGCGCTGGGTCACCGGTATGGATTTAGTGACAGAATTAGACTTGGAAATACACAGTAGCGGGTGTGTGTGAAGTTATTCTGAATGACCCTATGTGCACCTTCAATATTATATACCCTTTTTGGGATAGATTTCAAATAGCTCTGATATAGCAGGAACCACTAAATTATGAAATTGCTAAATTGGGAATTGTACTTCAACCCAGAACAAAAAATGTGCTTTGACGGGCACTAAATAACTTTCCCAGCTACAACAGGACAACGGTAACGAGAGATTTAGAGGGATTTAAATTTGAGGCCTAGTATTTAGGCGCTGGGTGACAGGTATGGGTTTAGTGACAGAATTAGACTTGGAAATACACAGTAGCGGGTGTGTGTGAAGTTATTCTGAATGACCCTATGTGCACCTTCAATATTATATACCCTTTTTGGGATAGATTTCAAATAGCTCTGATATAGCAGAAACCACTAAATTATGAAATTGCTAAATTGGGAATTGTACTTCAACCCAGAACAAAAAATGTGCTTTGACGGACACTAAATATCTTGCCCAGCAACAACAGTACAGCGGTGGGTAACGAGAGATTTAGAGGGAATTAAATTTGAGGCCTAGTATTTAGGCGCTGGGTCACCGGTATGGATTTAGTGACAGAATTAGACTTGGAAATACACAGTAGCGGGTGTGTGTGAAGTTACTCTGAATGACCCTATGTGCACCTTCAATATTATATACCCTTTTTGGGATAGATTTCAAAGAGCTCTGATATAGCAGGAACCACTAAATTATGAAATTGCTAAATTGGGAATTGTATTTCAACCCAGAACAAGAAATGTGCTTGAACGGACACTAAATAACTCGCCCAGCTACAGCACTAGGGACAGATTTAGCTGGATATAAATTTGAGGCCTAGTATTTAGGCGCTGGGTGACCGGTATGGATTTAGTGACAGAATTAGACTGGGATATGGCCAAAAAATGAACAGACTATTGCTGGTTAAATGCACTTGGTGTCACAGCTTCACCCTGATGTAGGCTTTAGCCAAAAAACAACCACACCATTGAGGGTTAAATGCACTTGGTCGCAGCTTGTGCTGGCGCACCACAAGACACAAAATGGCCGCCGATCACCCCAGAAAAATGAGACTGACAAACGGTCTGTGCAGCCTAAAAACAGTGAGCAATTGAGGATCAGCAGCTCAATGATCCACAGCTGCAGATCGATCAGTTAATCAAGTCCTTTGGAGGAGTTAATCTGCCTAATCTCGCCCTACTGTCGCAGCCGCAACCTCTCCCTACGCTAATCAGAGCAGAGTGACGGGCGGCGCTATGTGACTCCAGCTTAAATAGAGGCTGGGTCACATGGTGCTCTGGCCAATCACAGCCATGCCAATAGTAGGCATGGCTGTGATGGCCTCTTGGGGCAAGTAGTATGACGCTTGTTGATTGGCTGCTTTGCAGCCTTTCAAAAAGCGCCAAGAAAGCGTCACAAAAGCGCGAAGAAAGCGACGAACACCGAACCCGAACCCGGACTTTTACGAAAATGTCCGGGTTCGGGTCCGTGTCACGGACACCCCAAAATTCGGTACGAACCCGAACTATACAGTTCGGGTTCGCTCATCCCTACCCGAGACGACTCTAAAGGCACTGGTTCAGGGCAATCTACCTGCGGAGGATTATTGCACCCAATTCAGAAGGTGGTGTGTTCCCTCAGGATGGAACGAACCAGCCCTGAAGAGTCAGTTCAGGTCAGGTCTGTCTGATAATTTAAAGGATCTTCTGGTCAGTTATCAACTTCCAGAGACCTTAGAGGAGATGATGACCCTTGTTGTCCGACTTGACCGACGGGTTAGAGAGAGATTACAGGAACAACAGTTCTCTTCCCAGATGGTGGTCCAGTCAGAGGCCTATCCCAGAGACAATGCTGAGGTCTCCACCGAGGAACCCATGCAGGTTGGCAAGACCCGAGGGAATCTTCGCCGCAGACGTGGAGAATGCTTTTACTGTGGAGATCCTGACCATTGGATCAACCAGTGTCCTAAGAAGATCCTCTTTGTCAAGTATCCTAAGGCAAGGCAACCTAAAGACCAGGTACACCCTAATTTTTCTAAATATAAGCTTTTGGTACCCATTACGATTTCTCTGGGGGTAGATAAATGGCCGGGTAAGGCCTTTATTGATTCTGGCTCAGCGGCCAGCTTTATTGACTCTGAGTACGCTGTAATATTGGGTATTCCAATGTTTGCTTTACCAACTCCTATCCATGTCATGGCTATTGATGCTACTCCTCTTATTGGTGGTACGGTGAGCTCATGTACCTCAGAGATTTCTCTAACCGTGGGTGTGTGCCACTCAGAGAGATGTTCCCTTTTAGTCCTGGAGAACCTACCGGCTGAGGTGGTACTAGGGTTGCCTTGACTCCGACTACATAACCCCACTATAGATTGGTCCAAGGGGGAGTTGGTGAGATGGGGGCCTAAGTGTGACTCGTGCTTGTCCGTGGTACAAGCTGGGGTCTCAGTAAAGTCTGATACTTTACCCACTGTTGTTAGGGAATATTCTGATGTATTCTCATCACCAACCCCGGAGGTTCTACCCCCCCCCCCCCCATAGACCTTATGATTGTACTATAGAGCTAGTAGAGGGGGCCAAGTTTCCTAAGGGGCAAATTTATAATATTTCTAAGCCCGAACGCAAGGCCATGGAACATTATATTAAGGAGAGCCTTGGTAAAGGGCATATTAGACCTTCAGTCTCTCCTATGGGGGCGGGGGTTTTCTTTGCTAAGAAAAAAGATGGTGGTCTTAGGCCATGTATTGATTACTGGAGATTGAATAAAATCACTGTCCAGAATAGATACTCTCTCCTATTGATTCCGGATTTATTTAACCAGGTTCCGGGGGCAACCTGGTTTTCCAAGATTGACCTGAAAGTGGCATCCAATCTAATCTGAATCAAGGAGGGAGACGAATGGAAGACGGCGTTCAATACTCCGGCAGGACACTTTGAATATCAGGTGATGCCCTTTGGACTCAGCAATGCCCCAGCTGTGTTCCAAAACTTCATGAATGACATTCTTAGGGAGTTCTTAGGTAAATTTGTTATTGTCTATCTTGACGACATTTTGATATTCTCTCCTGACTTTGAATCCCATGTGTCTCATGTTAAACAAGTATTAGAGGTATTGAGGTAGAATCAGCTATCCGCTAAGCAAGAGAAATGTGTCTTTGGTGTTCAAGAGATTCTGTTTCTAGGGCATGTTCTGACTCCTCTCGCCTTCAAGATGGATCCTGGTAAGGTACTAGCAATTAAGGAATGGGTAAGACCTTCATCCTTAAAGGCCTTACAACGGTTCTTAGGTTTCGCCAATTACTATCGTAAATTTATTATGAATTTTTCCGTAATTGCTAAACCGTTGACCGACCTTACTAAGAAAGGGGCGGATTTGGAGAATTGGTCTACTGAGGCCATTTCTTCATTTGAAAAATTAAACAAGGCATTTAGTAGCGCTCCCATTCTGATCCAGCCTGATCAGCAGAGACCTTTTATTGTGGAGGTGGATGCGTCTGAGGACGGCGCAGGAGCAGTCCTTTCACCAGGTCCTGCTAGCCTTACTAACCTGAGACCATTTGCCTTCTTCTCCAGGAAATTCTCTCCCACTGAGAGAAACTACGAAATAGGGAATAGGGAGCTGCTGGCCATTAAATGGGCATTTGAGGAGTTCAGGCATTTTCTGGAGGGGGCAAGGCATTGTGTAACTGTTGTCACTGACTATAAAAACCTTATGTTTCTCAAGTCTGCTAAGAGGTTGAATCCCCGTCAAGCCAGATGGGCTCTGTTTGTTACTTGTTTTGATTTTTCCATTACGTTCAGGCCGGGAAGTAAAAATGTGAAGGCGGACGCATTATCTCGGAGCGTCCATGCTTTTCAACCTACTGAGGTACCACCTGAATCCGTCCTACCAGCAAAGATCTTCATAGCAGCTCTAACCCAGGATATCTCGGCTCGCATTAGGTCTGAACAACATCTGGCACCGGTATCCACCCCAACAGATAAGTTGCTTGTTCCCATACAATTTCGTCTCCAGCTGTTGGGTGAGTGTCCTGATTCTGCCTTTTGTGGACATCCGGGTGTTGAGGACACTAAGGATCTGGTTTCTAGATCTTATTGGTGGCTCACTCTAACTAGGGATGTCAAGTCCTACGTTTCACCCTGTGAGGTTTGTGCCAGGTCCAAGACACCTAGGACTCGCCCTGCTGGTAACCTACGACCCCTACCCATTCCCAGTAGACCCTGGTCCCATATCTCGATGGACTTTATAACCGCCGGCGGAGGGTAAGACTGTAGTTTGGGTAGTGGTCGATAGGTTTAGCAAGATGGTCCATTTCATTCCCCTGTCTAAAGACCCTGGCGTCTATTTTTGTGAAAGAAATTGTTCGATTGCATTGTATCCCGGAAAATATTGTTTCTGACAGGGGTGTGCAGTTTGTGTCCAAATTCTGGAGGGCCTTCTGTCAAAAATGTCAAATTTCATTGTCTTTTTCCTCTGCCTACCACCCTGAGAGTAATGGCCAGACTGAACGCCTTAATCAGTCTGTGGAGCAATTCTTGAGGTTGTATGTTGCTGATGACCAGCAATTATGGGTGAAATTACTTCCATTGGCTGAATTTGCTTTGAATAACCGTGTCAATTCTTCTGCTGGGGTTTCACCTTTCTTTTGTAACAATGGTTTCCATCCCCGTTTTCATTCTGGGTCATCCGTCTCCTCCTCTAACCCTGAGGCGGATAGGCTCTCCTCTGAACTGTGCACAGTTTGGGCCCGGGTTAAATCAAACTTAGAAAAGGCTCAAAGTTCTCAGAAACTCAAGGCCGATAGGAGACGTTCAAGGACGGTGAATTTTCAGGTTGGGGATAAGGTATGGTTGTCCTCCAAGAATCTCTCTCTTAAGGTAGATTCTAAAAAGTTTGCTCCTCGTTTTATTGGACCATATAAGATCACGGAGGTGATTAACCTGGTATCATTTAGGTTGAAGCTGCCCGGTTCCATAAATCTCAGCTTAAAAAATATTTTGAACCAGTAGTGCCATCGAAAGCCTCGGCTCTGCCGGTTCTTGTTAATGATGCTGTCGAGTATGTGGTGTCTAAAATAGTGGATGTCAGGAAGGTGTGTAATTCCTTGCAGTACCTGATTCACTGGAAGGGGTATAGACCTGAAGAGAGATCTTGGGTACCTGCCAGGGAGGTTCATGCTCCTAGACTTGTTCGAAAATTTCATTTAGAACACCCTGAAAGGCCATCGCCTGAAGTCTTGGGTCCGGTGACCCCTCGTAAAAGGGGGGGTACTACAACAGGGTGCTGAAGGCGCACTCGGTCTCCCATCAGCCGCAGACCTGCTGCTTAGCTTCGGGAGCAAGGATCTGTGTTTGACCTCGTTCCCAGGGCAGCTTTGCTAGCTGGGAGGCTCCCTGCTCCTAGGTCTGCCTTGAGTGCTGAGCTGATCACTCGGTGCTCGACTGGTCGGTCTGTCGGTCATGTGACGCTGGCCACGTCACATGATCCTCACTCCCCACTATAAATACAGGCAGCCTGCTGGCCACAGGTTGCCTGTTAATTTAGGTTCCTGGCAGTTGTTGGATACCTGTATACTTACCTTATCCTGTTCCCTGACGATCCTTTGCCTACTCCTCCTGTACTGCACATCCTTCCTGGTATATTGACCTCGGCTTCCACCTGACTATTCTTTGCGGACTCCTTTGGTACTTCTCGACTCTCCTGGTATTTATGACCCCGGCTTCTCCTGACCTTTCTTTGCTTATCCCTCTGTACTGCGTTGTCCTCTTGGTTTTGACCCGGTCCGTTCACTATCCGTTATTTGTCTTGTCTGTCTTTCCCACATGTATCCTAAGTTAGGGACTGCCGTCCAGTTGTCCCCTGTCATCAGGACTCCTGAGGCAAGTAGGCAGGGCCAGGGGTGAGGGTGGGGCGCAGTGGTCACTATCCTCCCCCCTGTGTGTGTGTGTGTGTGTGTGTGTGTACGTGACCGTTACATATACATACATTTGAGAGGTTTATGTATATTTTTTACCCTACACCTTTCCTTCTGAACTGTTCTAATCCCTACTTTCATTTCTCCCCATCCCACTACCTTGCCCCCGGTCTCTATCTGCCCTATCTTCCCCTCCTATAATGTAATTTCCTTCCCCTCCAGTCCCTAGTTTAAACACTCCTCCAACCTTCTAGTCATCTATCTCCCGAGCACAGCTGCCTGTTCCCCATTGAGGTGCAGCCAGTCTCTACAATAGAGCCTGTAGCTGATAGAGAAGTCGACCCAGTTCTCCAGGAACCCAAACCCCTCCTTCCTACACCAGTTCTTGAGCCACTTGTTAATCTCCCTAATCTCCCGCTGCCTTTCTTGTGTGGCTCGTGGTACAGGCAGTATTTCCGAAAATACTTCCTTTTGAGGTCCTTGCCCTAAGCTTTTGACCTAAATCCCTGAAATCATTTTTAAGGACTCTCCACCTACCTCTAACTTTGTCATTAGTTCCAATATGTACCATGACCACTGGATCTTCTCCAGCCCCTCCCAGTAATCTGTCAACCCGATCTTCGATGTGTCGAACTCTAGCGCCAGGAAGACAGCACACTGTTCGGCGATCATGGTCTTTGTGACAGATTTCCCTATGTGTTCCCCTAATAATGGAGTTGTTCCCCTAATAATGGAGCCTCAGACATCTTGGATTCTGCAATTTTCCATTGTACTTAATGCAGGGAGAGAGGTCAGAAAGCGCTAGGGTCAGTACTAGAAAAAACTTCATTGTGCTAAAAAAACTATTTACAAGTGCAGAAAAAGATTATTCAAGGTGTAGGGAAAGAATAGGGAGGAATCATTCCACAGAATTCATGTTGAACAGGGTTTAGTAGGGGAGGTTATAGCTTGGGTAATAGGAACAATCCTATTACACCTTGCTGCACTGACTGGGGACTAAAATTGCCATTGTATAGCACTGTTTAGCAAAACTTCATTGTGCTAAAAAAAACATTTTACAAGTGCAGGAAAAGATTATTTAAGGTGTAGGCAAAGGATAGGGAGGAATCATTCCACAGAATTCATGTTGAACAGGGTTTAGTAGGGGAGGTTAGAGCTTGGGTAATAGGAACAATCCTATTATACCTTGCTGCACTGACTGGGTACTAAAATTGCCATTGTATAGCTCTCACCATACCATTCTTGTTGTGGGGTGTTACAGCCATTAACAGGGTTTATTACAAGGAAATATTTCTACTTGGATTTTTGGATACTGGTTTGGATACTGTCTGATCTGTAGACAGCTCTCCATAATGCAGCAGGAAATTACCTTTTTGAAATATGAGATTTTTAAATTAACCACTAAACAAACTCAGGCTGAGAACATTGCAATGCCACTGCCACAGAGGCCCCCTAGAAATGGAAGATGGGTTACTGTAGGTTCTGGTAGACTGAGAGTTGTGGATAGAAGGCATGTCCCACAGTCTTTGGCTCTCCATAATTCATTTGCAGCACTTTCAGAGTGCAAGAGCAACATGGAGGATGGCTCAAGCACAGTGGGTGAGAAACAATCATCTCCCCATGCCTAAAGTATGTGAGACTGCAGCCAAAGACAAAAAGGAGAAGGTGAGGATTGATAGTAAGCAGCTGTTGGTAGGAAATTCCATCATAAGAGGTGTGAAGTTTGAGGAGAATGGTGTTGTGAGATGTCTCCCTGGTGCTACCGCTAGCAGGGATAGACGACGGATCCTTAATATTGTTAGGCAAGCAAAGCAGGAAAGGGAAGTGGATGTTATTCTCCATCTTGGGACAAACGATCTGGCTTGCAATGAGGTTTCAAAGGTGAAAGAAGCTTTTCACACACTTGGAAAGGATATATGGGAGGTTGCATCAACTGTTTCATTCTCTGCAGTTTTGCCTGTGCATAACCTTCAGCATGACAGGAAGATGCGCATTAAGGAATTCAATGTATGGCTTGGTGAATGGTGTCTGAACCAAGGGTTTGGCTTTGTGTCTCATGTTAGCTCTTGTTGAAATGGAAAAGAACTGTACAAGAAAGATGGTTTGCATCTTTCTCTCAAGGGAACGAATGTCCTCGGTGAACAGTTCCAAGTATTTGCTA
This sequence comes from Bufo gargarizans, assembly GCF_014858855.1. NCBI lineage: Eukaryota > Metazoa > Chordata > Amphibia > Anura > Bufonidae > Bufo > Bufo gargarizans. The sequence goes on along the minus strand of NC_058082.1, from coordinate 327,617,178 downwards.
AGAAGCATTTAAACTAGGAAAGGGGGGCAAAAGAGTGATAATCCAGCAGTCCAACTGCCCCCCGGAACAATGCCAGAAGAGGCCAGTAGCACAAAGGTTAAGAAATGACAAGCTCAGAGTCTTGTCTACAAATACTCGCAGTCTAGGGAGTAAGATCAATGAACTTGAGGCTATAATGGCATCTGAGAATATAGATGTAGTGGCTGTTACTGAGACGTGGTTCAAGGGGAGTAATGACTGGGATAAACCAGGGTTCTCTCTATACAGGAAAGACAGAGAAGGCAAGAAAGGGAGAGGGGTGGCCCTGTATGTGAAAGATAGCATAAAATCTAATTTGATACAAGTTAGCGAGAACAATTTAGAGTCAGTTTGGGTTACCTTGCAGCTTGATAATCATAAGGTAACTTGTGTAGGTGTGATATATAGACCACCTAGCCAAGTCAAAGAATTAGCTGATCTACTAGTTTAGGAAATAGCTAAAATGACATTGAAGGGGGAAGTTATCATTATGGGAGCCTTCAATCTTCCAGATGTAAACTGGAAAACCAAAATAGCTAGTTCTGCCAGAAGTACAGGTATTCTAAATTCCCTACTGGGATTATCTCTACAGCAAGTAGTGGAGGAGCCAACCCGGAAGGAGGCCATTTTAGATTAAGTATTCACAAATGGGAATTTGGTATCTGATATTACTGTAGGGGAAAGCTTGGGATCTAGTGATCATCAGTCAGTTTGGTTTACTATAAGTACAGTGACTAAGTCACACCACACAAAAACAAAAGTTTTAGATTTTAGAAAAACAGACTTTTCTAAAATTAGATTAATGGTATACGAGTCCCTATCAGACTAGAACAGTTTCATTGGAGTCCAAAAATGAGGATGACAGACAAATTTATAAGATTAGGCAGAGAGAGGCCATCCAAACAAGTTATAAGAGCTTATAAAGCACAGGCAGAAGAGAAATTAGCTCAGTCAGGGAAAAAAGGCGATAAGGCATTCTTCAGATACATAAATGAAAAAAGGAAACTAAAACAAGGAATTACCAAATTAAAAACTAAAGAAGGAAGGTATATGGAAGAAGATAAAGAACTAGCTGACTGCCTCAATGAATACTTCTGTTCAGTTTTTACCAAGGAAAATGAAGGAGAAGAACCTCAGTTAGGAAAGAAGACTAATGAATCTTTTGATGCATGTGTCCTTACAGAGGAAAAGGTTCTAAGTCAACTGTCTAAAATTAATACAAATAAGTCACAGGGGCCTGATGGGATACACCCAAAGCTATTAAAAGAGCTCAGCGGTGAACTAGCAAAACCATTAACAGATTTATTTAACCAATCACTAGCAACAGGAGTCGTCCCAGAAGATTGGAAATTAGCAAATGTTGTGCCCATTCACAAGAAAGGTAGTAGGGAGGAATCAGGCAACTATAGGCCAGTAAGCCTGACATCAATAGTGGGGAAATTAATGGAAACCATACTTAAGGAGAGGATTATGGAACATCTAAAATCCCATGGATTGAAAGATGAAAAACAACATGGGTTTACTTCAGGGAGATCATGTCAAACTAATCTTATTGATTTTTTGGATTGGGTGACTAAAATAATAGATGGAGGAGGTGCAGTAGACATCGCTTATCTAGACTTTAGTAAGGCTTTTGATACTGTCCCACATGGAAGGCTTATCAATAAAGTGCAGTCTTTGGGCTTGGACTCCCATAGTCCCATATTGTTGAATGGATTAGGCAGTGGCTGAGGGACAGGCAACAGAGGGTTGTAGTCAATGGAGTATATTCAGACCAAGGTCTTGTCACCAGTGGGGTACCTCAGGGATCTGTTCTGGGACCCATATTGTTTAATATCTTTATCAGCGAAATTGCAGAAGGCCTCAATGGTAAGATGTGTCTTTTTGCTGATGACACAAAGATTTGTAACAGGGTTGATGTTCCTGGAGGGATACACCAAATGGAAAAGGACAACAATCTGGCAACTAAAATTTAATGTTGATAAGTGCAAGATAATGCACCTGGGACCTAAAAACCCAAGAGCAGAATATAAAATTAGTGATACAGTCCTAACCTCAATATCTGAGGAAAGGCATTTAGGGATCATTATTTCAGAAGACTTAAAGGTAGGCAGACAATGTCATAGAGCAGCAGGAAATGCTAGCAGAATGCTTGGGTTTATAGGGAGAGGAATTACCAGTAGAAAGAGGGAGGTGCTCATGCCGCTCTACAGAGCACTAGTGAGACCTCATTTGGAGTATTGTGCTCAGTACTGGAGACCATATCTCCAGAAGGATATTGTGTAGAATAAGCCAAGGCACTCCAGAGGGATTCCAATCGATTTCTTTTTATTACACCTTGTGCAGCAACGTTTCAACCTAACGGTCTTTATCAAGCTTGATAAAGACCGTTAGGTTGAAACGTTGCTGCACAAGGTGTAATAAAAAGAAATCGATTGGAATCCCTCTGGAGTGCCGTGGCTTATTCTACACTGTTAACTATTGGAATCCTAGGACCAGGATTTAATGCTGCAGGCACCACCACGTACCGGAGTAGCTATAACAATAGTGAGTAGTGCTGTCTTATTGTTTATTTCTTGTCCAGAAGGATATTGATACTTTGGAGAGAGTTCAGAGAAGAGCTAACTAAACTGGTACATGGATTGCAGGATAAAACTTAGAAACATAGAAACATAGAATGTGTCGGCAGATAAGAACCATTTGGCCCATCTAGTCTGCCCAATATATCTGAATCCTATGAATAGTCCCTGGCCCTATCTTATATGAAGGATAGCCTTATGCCTATCCCATGCATGCTTAAACTCCTTCACTGTATTTGCAGCTACCACTTGTGCAGGAAGGCTATTCCATGCATCCACTACTCTCTCAGTAAGGTAATACTTCCTTATATTACTTTTAAACCTTTGCCCCTCTAATTTAAAACTGTGTCCTCCTGTGGTAGTTTTTCTTCTTTTAAATATGCTCTCCTCCTTTACCGAGTTGATTCCCTTTATGTATTTAAAAGTTTCTATCATATCCGCTCTGTCTCTTCTTTCTTCTAAGCTATACATATTAAGGTCTTTTAACCTTTCCTGGTAAGTTTTATCCTGCAATCCATGGACCAGTTTAGTAGCTCTTCTCTGAACTCTCTCTAGAGTATCTATATCCTTCTGGAGATATGGCCTCCAGTACTGCGCACAATACTCCAAGTGAGGTCTCACCAGTGTTCTGTACAGCGGCATAAGCACTTCACTCTTTCTACTGCTTATGCCTCTCCCTATACATCCAAGCATTCTGCTGGCATTTCGTGCTGCTCTATTACATTGTCTTCCCACCTTTAAGTCTTCTGAAATAATTACTCCTAAATCCCTTTCCTCAGATACTGAGGTCAGGACTGTGTCAAATATTCTATATTCTGCCCTTGGGTTTTTACGCCCCAGGTGCATTATCTTGCACTTATCCACATTAAATTTCAGTTGCCAGAGTTCTGACCATTCTTCTAGTTTTCCTAAATCCTTTTCCATTTGGCGTTTCCCTCCAGGAACATCAACCCTGTTACATATCTTTGTGTCATCAGCAAAAAGACAAACCTTACCATCGAGGCCTTTTGCAATATCACTTATGAAGATATTAAACAAAATTGGTCCCAGTACAGATCCCTGTGGAACCCCACTGGTAACATGACCTTGTTTTGAATGTTCTCCATTGACTACAACCCTCTGTTGTCTGTTACTCAGCCACTGCCTAATCCACTCAACAATATGGGAGTCCATGCTCAATGACTGCAGTTTATTGATAAGTCTTCTATGTGGGACAGTGTCAAAAGCCTTACTAAAATCTAGATATGCGATGTCTACTGCACCTCCACCGTCTATTATTTTAGTCACCCAGTCAAAAAAATCTATAAGATTTGTTTGACATGATCTCCCTGAAGTAAACCCATGTTGTTTTTAATCTTGCAATCCATGGGATTTTAGATGTTCCACAATCCTATCCTTTAATAGGGTTTCTATTAATTTGCCTACTATTGATGTCAGACTCACTGGTCTATAGTTGCTCGATTCCTCCCTACTACCTTTCTTGTGAATGGGCACGACATTTGCCAATTTCCAATCTTCCGGGACGACTCCTGTTACTAATGATTGGTTAAATAAATCTGTTAACGGTTTTGCCAGCTCACCACTAAGCTCTTTTAATAATTTTGGGTGTATCTCATCAGGCCCCTGTGACTTATTTGTCTTCACTTTAGACAGCTGACTTAGAACATCTTCCTCTGTAAAGACACATGCATCAAACGATTTATTAGTCATCCTTTCTAGTGGAGGTCCTTCTCCTTCTTTTTCTTTTGTAAAAACTGAACTGAAGTATTCATTCAGGCAGCCGGCTAGCCCTTTATTCTCTTCTACATACCTTCTGTCCTTTGTTTTTAATTTAGTTATTCCTTGTTTTAATTTCCTTTTTTCATTTATATATCTGAAGAATGTCTTATCCCCTTTTTTCATAGACTGAGCTAGTTTTTCTTCTGCCTGCGCTTTAGAAGTTCTTATAACTTGCTTGGCCTCTTTCTGCCTAATCTTGTAGATTTCCTTATCTTCATTGCTCTGTTTTTTTTTATAATTACAAAATGCTAGCTTTTTATTTTTAATGATTTGGGCCACTTCTGCTGAGTACCACATGGTCTCTTCCTTTTTTTGCTTTTACTGACAAGCCTAATGCAATTTTCTGTTGCCTTCAATAATGCACCTTTTAAGTAGTCTCATTTCTCCTGGACTCCATGTAATCCGTTCCAGTCTGATAAGGACTCATTTATGACTAATTTCATTTTTGAAAAGTCTGTTTTTCTCAAATCTAAAACTTTTGTTTTTGTGTGGTGGGACTCTTTCACTGTTCTTATATTAAACCACACTGACTGGTGATCACTAGATCCCAAGGTTTCGCCTACAATGACATCATATACCGACTCCACATTTGTGAATACCAAATCCAAAATGGCCTCCCTCCGGGTTGGCTCCTCAACCATTTGTTGTAGGGATAACCCCAGTAGGGAATTTAGAATATCTGTACTCCTGGTAGAACTTGCTATTTTGGTTTTCCAGTTTATATCTGGAAGATTGAAATCTCCCATAATGATAACTTCTCCTTTCATTGTCATTTTAGCTATTTCTTCAACTAGTAGATCATCTAGTTCTTTAACTTGACCAGGTGGTCTATATATCACACCTACACGAGTTACTGCATGATTAGCAAACTGCAACGTAACCAAAACTGACTCTATGTTGGCCTCACCAACTTGTATTAGGTTAGATTTAATGCTATCTTTCACATACAGGGCCACTCCTCCTCCTTTCTTGCCTTCTCTGTCTCTTCTGTATAAAGAGTACCCTGGTATGGTTATGTCCCAGGAAAGATTAAAGGACCTTAACATGTATAGATTGGAAGAAAGACGAGACAGAGGGGATATGATAGAAACTTTTAAATACATAAAGGGAATCAACAAGACAAGAGGACATAGTTTTAAATTAGAGGGGCAAAGGTTTAAAAGTAATATCAGGAAGTATTACTTTACTGAGAGAGTAGTGGATGCATGGAATAGCCTTCCTGCAGAAGTGGTAGCTGCAAATACAGTGAAAGAGTTTAGGCATGCATGGCATATGCATAAGGCCATCCTTCATATAAGATAGGGTCAGGGGCTATCCATAGTATTCAGTATATTGGGCAGACTAGATGGGCCAAATGGTTCTTATCTGCCGACACATTCTATGTTTCTATGTTACTTCTTATTTGCCCTTGTGCGGTGCAATTATATGATCTAAAGCATTTTTTGGCTTGTATTAGTGGAAAAAAAAGGCTTATTAGCCGTTATGTGGTGAAGTGCTAAAATTACAGCACTTTTTGTCGAGCATTAGTGGCAAAAGAAAAATATATTTGCCATTCAGCAGTGCAGTTATATGTTCTAAAGCCTTTTGTGGCATGTATTAGTCGCAAAAGTAAAATATATTTACCGTTCAGTGGTGCAGTTATATGTTCTAATGCCTTTTGCGGCGTGTATTAGTGGCAAAAGAAAAATATATTTGCTGTTTAGCGTTGTAGTTACAAGTTCTAAAACCTTTTATTAAGTGTATTAGTGGCAAAAAATATATATTTGCCGTTCAGCGGTGCAGTTATACGTTCTAAGGCCTTTTGTGGCGTGCATTAGTGGCAAAAGAAAAATATATTTGCCGTTCAGCATTACAATTATATGTTCTAAAGCCTTTTGAGGCATGTATTAGTGGCAACAGTAAAATATATTTGCAGATCAGCGGTGCAGTTATATGTTCTAAAGCTTTTTGTGGCGTGTATTAGTGGCAAAAGAAAAATATATTTGTCGTTTAGCGATGCAGTTATATGTTCTAAAACCTTTTATGGCATGCAATAGTGGCAAAAGTAAAATGTATTTGCCTTTCAGCGTTGCAGTTATATGTTCTAAAGCCCTTTTTGTCATGTAATAGTGGCAAAATAAATATATATTTGCCGTTCAGCAGTGCAATTATATGTAGTGTTGATCGAGCACCAAAGTGCTCTGGTGTTCTAGTGTTCGAGTAGAACTAATTTGGGATGCTCGGGTGCTCTACAGAGCACCAGAGCACAATGGAAGTCAATGGGAAAACCAGAGCATTAAACCAGGAACCCCCTGCTCTGAAGAGGGGATGGTGTCTGGTTCACAGGAAAAGGTCAGAAACTGATGGAAACACCACTGAAATGGTTCGGGAACAGCATGGGGAGCATGTCTGGATGCATCTTGGACTCCCAGATCGCTTCTGGGAACAATGTGGTCAGAGTAGTACGCCACAAAACTGAAGATAAAATCGATTTTAGAGGAAAAATTGTTGGGAAACATTCTTTCCTGTATATTTACTTGTATATAAAGTGCAAGTGCTGCCAAAAATTACAAGTAAGAGGCACTCCGATACAACCTATATATCACATAAGGGAGGGACTCATTTACATTGTGGTACAATTGTTTATGTAGTGGAACTCCTACACTTATAAAGCCTAGGCACTAAGTGAAAGGGTTGCCAAAAATTACAAGGAACCGGCGCTCCAATACACCCTTTATTACACATAAAGGAGGGCATCATACACACCCTTGAAAAATTATGATTGATGGCCTGCTGGTGACCCTCAAAAACATTAGGGGCGAGGGCATGCTGCTGATCTGAACATATAAAACATTAGGGTTGAGGGTCTGCTGCTGATCTGACCATCTAAAACATTAGGGGTGAGGGTCTGCTGCTGATCTGACCCTCTAAAACATTAGGGGCGAGGGCTTGCATCTGATCTGACCATCTAAAACATTAGGGGTGAGGGTATGCTGCTGAGCTGACCCTCTAAAACATTAGGGTCAAAGGGCCTGCTGCTGATCTGACCATTTAAAACACTGTGGGCGAGGGTCTGCTGGTGACCCTCTAAAACATTAGGGGTAAGGGTCTGCTGTTGAGCTGACCTTCTAAAACATTAGGAGCGAGGGCAGCCTAATAAGCATGTTTATATGATGGAGGAGGAGGACGAGAAAAGGATAATTAAACCATTTACCCTTTTTTGTGGTGTAAGGGGTACATGGGAATACAGTGTATTCAATACACCATAAAAGCCACATTTAAAGTGCCTTTATGTTCAGCCACTTTTTTCTGGTGGAGTAGAGAAGTCAGGGGCAATCAAGGTCTTATTCATTTTGATAAGAGTCAACAAGTCAGCATTTTCAGTTGACAGGCGGATGCGCTTATCAGTTATTATGCCCCCAGCAGCACTAAATATCCGCTCTGACAAAATGCTGGTGGCAGGGCTGGCCAGCACCTCCAGGATATAGAGCGCCAGTTTGTGCCACGTGTCCAGCTTGGATATCAAATAGTTGTAAGGCACAGAGGTATCACTGAGGATACTGACACTGTCTGTTACGTACTCCAACATCTTCCAAAACTTTTCCCTCCTTGTGACACTAGGCCGCACATCAGGGTTAGGGTGCTGGTGGGGTGTCATGAAACTGTCCCAGGCCTTGGAGAGTGTTTCCCTGCCTCTGTTAGAACTGCTGTGTGTTCCCCTCGTCTCCCCTCCTCGGTCGTCCAAGGAACTACGTACTCTGCCGCCAGCGTTGTCAGCTGAAAATTTTTGGAGCAATTTTTCCACAAGGACCTTCTGGTATTGCACCATTTTGCTAGTCCTCTCCACCACAGGAATGAGAGATAAGAAGTTCTCTTTGTAGCGGGGGTCGATAAGGGTGAACAAACAGTAATCAGTGTTGGCCAAAATGCATATAACGCAAGGGTAATGGGAAGGGCAGCCTAACATAATGTCAGCCATGTGTGCTAGAGTCCCAACAGGCAAGACTTTGCTGTCCTCATCAGGAGGATGACTCTCAATCTCCCTATCCTCTTACTCCTCTTCTGCCCATCCACGCTAAACAGATAGAATAAACCTGCTATGGGTACTACCCTCTGTAGCAGAGGCAAAGATCTCCTGCTCCCCTTACTTATCATCATCCAATTTGCGCTGAGAAGATGAACTGAGGGTGGTCTGGCTATCACCCTGTGTCTGTCCCCATTTCCACATTTTCACCTCTTCCACATGCAAAGCGTCCGCCTTCATTGTGAGCAGAGAGCGTTTGAGTAGACACAGAAGTGGGATAGTTACGCTGATAATAGCGGCATTGCCGTTCACCTTCTGTGTTGATTCCTCAAAGTTGTGTTAAACCTCACAGAGGTAAGACATCCATGACCAATCGTTGCTTGTGAAGAGCGGGAGCTGACTGGAAAGGTGATGATCATGCTGCAGCTGGTATTCCACTACTGCCCTCTGCTGCTCACAAAGCCTGGTCAACATGCTCACGTCGCACAACAGTCGGTGAGGTGGCAATTGCAAGCACTGCTGCAGCGTTGTCAGATCGGCGGCAGCTGTAGATGACTTTCGGAAATGGGCACACACGCGGCACAACTTCACCAGTAGCTCAGTCAAATTAGGGTATGTTTTGATAAACCTCTGAACCACTAAGTTGAACACGTGGGCTAGGCATGGTATGTGTTTGAGCTTGCCAAGCTCCAAAGCCGCCACCAAGTTACGGCCATTATCAGACACAACCATGCCTGGTTGTAGGTTGAATGGCGAGAGCCACAGCTCAGTCTGGTCCCCTATACCCTGTCATAGCTCTGCGGTGGTATGCTGTTTGTCACCTAAGCAAATTAGTTTCAGCACGGCCTGTTGCTGCTTCCCCACTGCAGTGCTACACTGCTTCCTGCTACAGACTGGTGCTGCAAGATGAGAATTCAGAGGTTGAAGTGTAGAAGGAGAAGTGGGGGTTACAGCCACTAATGTAGGTGGTGGCAGAAATCCTGATGGAAGTAGGGCACGCAATCCTTGTTGTCGGTAGCACCTGTGCCATTCCAGGGTACAATTTACTCCCAGCCTCCACAACGTTTACCCAGTGTGCCGTCAGGGAAATGTGGCATCCCTGGCCAGAAGCACTTGTCCATGTGTCAGTAGTTAAGTGGACCTTCCCAATAACTGCGTTGGTCAGGACCCGGGTGATGTTGTGGGACACATGCTGGTGTAAGGCAGGGACGGAATTCAGGGAAAAATAGTGCCCACTGGGGACTGAGTAACGAGGGACAGCCGCCGCCATCAGGCTGCGGGAAGCCTTAGTGTCCACAAGCCTAAATGGCAACATTTGTAGGGCCAGCAATTTGGAAACATGCACGTTTAGTGCTATGGCCTGTGGGTGGGTGGCTGGGTATTTGCACTTTCGTTCAAAGGCCTGGGGTAGGGACATCTGTTCACTGCGCTGGGACACAGAAGTGGATTTGCTAGCTTATGGTGCTTGCAAAGGTCCTGGTGCAGAACGGGAGGCATCTGGGCCTGCATCTTGGACAGGGGATTGGCCAGCACGTAACACAGGGGAAGAGAACGCAGTGGCGTTACCCAATTGTGGACCCAGGCGTTCAGCCCACCTATTAGGGTGCTTTGATGCCATGTGGCGGATCATGCTGGTGGTGGTGAGGTTGCTAGTGTTCACGCCCATGCTCATTTTGGTATGGCACAGTTTGAAAATGACATTTCTTATATCGTCCGCACTTTCCTCAAAAAAGCGCCAGACTCCGGAACACCTACCCCTTGATAAGAGAGATTGCCGCAAGGGGGTACTCCGGGGAACAGTTGCGGGCCTGTTTGGTGTGGCCCACTTTCTCCCTTTTGCCACCCCACTGTCTCTTCAAGCCTGTTGCTTTGCTGTAGATCCCTACCCCTCTGTACTGCTGTCCTCGCTCGTCTTGCCACTTTCCCAGGTTGGGTCAGTCATTTTATCGTCCACCACCTCATCTTCCACTTCCTCACTCTGGTCATCCTCCTGATTTGTTGACCTAACAAAAACCTCACTTTTTGACAACTGTGTCTCATCCTCATCGTCAACCTCTTGAGACACTAATTGCCTTCGACTTATTGGCAACTGTGTTTCATCATCATCATCATCATCCACCTCGTGAAACACTAATTGCTGTTCCCCACCATCATCTTCTTCTTACTGTGGATGCTCAAGAGTTTGGGAATCAGTGCGCAAGATCTCCTCATGTCCCTTTTCAAGCGGGCTTGGCGAGAGGCCCAAATCAAGGACTGGGAATGAAAAGAGCTCCTTGGACAATACGAGTGTGGGATCACTTGTTTTCCAAGACTCTCCTTCGTGGGAGGAAGGAGGATTAGAGTGAGGATTCTGTTGACTAGACTCTTGGCTACTCAGACTGGACTTTGTGGAAGACAGGGTGGTGATTAACCGACTGGAAGCATTATCTGCTGCAATCCATCTGACCACCTGGTCGCACTGGTTTAACTTCAAGAATGGGGTCCTGCGCCGCCCAGAAAACTGAGACATGAAGCTAGGTATCATGAATGAGTGTGTTTCTTGTGCTCTGGCAGCATGCACAGTTTCACCGCGCCCAGGGCGACTTCCTCTGAGTGCACCATCAGCAGCATGGCCACTTCCCCGTCCATTACTGCTCACCTTGAGCATATTAAATGGTATGTATGCTTGCAAGTATGTCACACAAACAGTAGCGCAGGTTTTGTAAGTGTATATGCAAATAAATTACACTAAATGTCACAGATATTTAGGATGCGCAAACGTTATACACCAGATGTAGCGCAGGTAATGTCGCTGTCAGCAGAGGCCAAAAAATTGCGCTGAATGTCACAGATATTTTATTTAGGATGCACAAATATAACACAACAGATGTAGCAGAGGTTGTGTCACTGTCAGCAGCGGCCAAACAATTGCACGCAATTTAGCGCAGGTTGCGCTAATAATATATATTGCAGCCAGTTAAAAAAATTGTCCTTAAAAGGACTTTTTGGTCTATAACACCTTTCAACACTAAACCCACCCTTGAAATAAATTCCCCATTAAAAGTGTCCTGTCTGACCCAGGAAGAAGTGCAACAGCGACTTAAAAAGATTAAAATAGACAAATCGCCAGGACTGGATGGCATACACCCCCGTATCCTAAGGGAATTAAGTAATGTCATAGCCAGACCCTTATTTCTGATATTTGCAGATTCTATACTGACAGGAAATGTCCCACAGGATTGGCACATGGCAAATGTGGTGCCAATATTCAAAAAGGGTCCAAAAACAGAGCCTGGAAACTATAGGCCGGTAAGTTTAACATCTGTTGTGGGTAAACTGTTTGAAGGTTTTCTGAGAGATGCTATGTTAGAGCATCTTAACGGAAATAAGCAAATAACGCCATATCAGCATGGCTTTAAGAGGGATCGATCATGTCAAACTAATTTAATCAGTTTCTATGAGGAGGTAAGTTCTAGACTTGATAGCGGCGAATCAATGGATGTCGTGTATCTGGACTTCTCCAAAGCATTTGACACTGTACCACATAAAAGGTTAGTATATAAAATGAGAATGCTCGGACTGGGAGAAAACGTCTGTAAGTGGGTAAGTAACTGGCTCAATGATAGAAAACAGAGGGTGGTTATTAATGGTAAATACTCAGATTGGGTCACTGTCACTAGTGGGGTACCTTAGGGGTCAGTATTGGGCCCTATTCTCTTCAATATATTTATTAATGATCTTGTAGAAGGCTTGCATAGTAAAATATCAATTTTCGCAGATGACACCAAACTGTGTAAAGTAATTAACACTGAAGAGGACAGTATACTACTACAGAGCGATCTGGATAGATTGGAGGCTTGGGCAGATAAGTGGCAGATGAGGTTTAACACTGACAAATGTAAAGTTATGCACATGGGAAGGAATAATGCAAGTCACCCGTACTTATTAAATGGTAAAACACTCGGTAACACTGACATGGAAAAAGATCTAGGAATCTTAATAAACAGCAAACTAAGCTGCAAAAAACAGTGTCAGGCAGCTGCTGCCAAGGCCAATAAGATAATGGGTTGCATCAAAAGGGGCATAGATGCCCGTGATGAGAACATAGTCCTACCACTTTACAAATCACTAGTCAGACCACACATAGAGTACTGTGTACAGTTCTGGGCTCCAGTGAACAAAGCAGACATAGCAGAGCTGGAGAGGGTCCAGAGGAGGGCAACTAAAGTAATAACTGGAATGGGGCAACTACAGTACCCTGAAAGATTATCAAAATTAGGGTTATTCACTTTAGAAAAATGACGATTGAGAGGAGATCTAATTACTATGTATAAATATATCAGGGGTCAGTACAGAGATCTATCCCATCAGCTATTTATCCCCAGGACTGTGACTGTGACGAGCGGACATCCTATGCGTCTAGAGGAAAGAAGGTTTGTACACAAACATTGAAGAGGGTTCTTTACGGTAAGAGCAGTGAGACTATGAAACTCCCTGCCTGAGGAGGTGGTGATGGTGAGTACAATAAAGGAATTCAAGAGGGGCCTGGATGTATTTCTGGAGCGTAAGAATATTACAGGCTATAGCTACTAGAGAGGGGTTATTGATCCAGGGATTTATTCTGATTGCCTGATTGGAGTCGGGAAGGAATTTTTATTCCCCTAAAGTGAGGAAAATTGGCTTCTACCTCACCGGGTTTTTTGCCTTCCTCTGGATCAACTTGCAGGATGACAGGCCGAACTGGATGGACAAATGTCTTTTTTCGGCCTTATGTACTATGTTACTATGTAGCATTCCTGTTTGTGGTGCAGTGTCCTTTAAGGGCCCGGAGATCACGGGCATCCAGTATGGTTTTACGGCCTTGACCCTTACGCACAGAGATTGTTCCAGATTCTCTGAATCTTCGCATGATGTTATGCACAGTTGATGATGATAGATGCAAAGTCTTTGCAATTTTTCGCTGGGTAACACCTTTCTGATATTGCTCCACTATCTTTCTGCGCAACATTGTGGGAATTGGTGATCCTCTACCCATTTTGGCTTCTGAGACACTGCCACTCTGAGAAGCTCTTTTTATACCCAATCATGTTGCCAATTGACCTAATTAGTGTTAATTGGTCTTCCAGCTCTTCGTTATGCTCAAATTTACTTTTTCCAGCCTCTTATTGCTACTTGTCCCAACTTTTTTGGGATTTGTTGACACTGGGAAAATTTTCCTTTAAAATGATACATTTACTCGGATTAAACGTTTGATCTGTCATCTACGTTCTATTACAAATAAAATATTGACATTTGCCATCTCCACATCATTGCATTCAGTTTTTATTCACAATTTGTTTAGTGTCCCATCCCAATTTATTTGGAATCCGGTTTGTAAATGTGTTGGAATGGCCTAGTCAAAGCTCAGATCTCAATCCAATATAAAATCTGTGGTCAGATTTCTGTTCACAAGCGCAAACCATCCAACTTGAAGGAGCGGGAGCAGTTTTGCAAGGAATGGGCAAAAATCCCAGTGGTAAGATGTGGCAAGCTCATAGAGACTTATCCAAAGCAACTTGGAGCTGTGATTGCAGCAAAAGGTGGCTCTACAACATATTGACTTAAGGGGGGTTAATAGTTATGCATATTGACTTTTTCTGTTATTTTGTCCTATTTGTTGTTTTCACAATAAAAAAAAAACATCTTCAAAGGTGTGGACATGTTCTGTAAATTAAATGATGCAAATCCTCAAACAATCCATGTTAATTTTAGGTTTTGAGGCACCAAAATACGAAAAAAAAGTAAAGGGGGTGAATACTTTTGCAAAGGACTGTATGTTCTAAAGCCTTTCGTGGCGTGTATAAGTTGAAAAAGTAAAATATATTTACCATTCAGTGGTACAGTTATATGTTCTAAAGCCCTTTTTTGTGTGTATTAGGGTCCATTTACACGTTCGCAAAATGGGTTCGCATTTATTTTCAATGGGGCCGGATTGTGCTGTCCGCATCCGCATTTGCGGATCCGCACTTCCGTTCCACAAAAAATAGAACGTGTCCTATTCTTGTCCGCATTTTTCTATGAGGGTGCTGATGATGTGCCTGCGATGTTTTGCGGATGCGCAATTTGCAGATTCGCAAAACACACACGGACGTGTGAATGGACCCTTAGTGTAAAAATAAAGGGATTATTAGCCGTTGTGTGGTGAAGTGAGAAAATTACAGACTTTTTTGGGGTGTTTTAATATCATTTTTATTTATTTATTTGATCTAACAGTATGTCAGACAGAGAAGTGCCAGGCCCTGCACAGGGGAGTGGCAGAGGCCTAAATGTTTATGTCGCAGGCAGAGGTTGCAGCAGAGTAAGGAACCGTGGTAGCAGGGGTCACTTTGAGGGGCCTAAGCTCCCAGTATCAGCTAGCGGTTGTGTCTTGACCAGCAACCCAGCGGATCTTGAATGGTTGACTCTATCTACGACTTTGTCGCAAGTGACATCAGACGCCCCCAGCCAAGAGTCAGTAAATTTGTCAGACACAACCCTTAGTTGGCATGGCCCGGGATTAGGCCGTGTACCCTCACCTGTCCGCAACCCGCCTCTGTCCTTTTCTGTTCCCTCAGCCAGAGAAGTATTGTATGCTGTGGGTTCAGCTCCACTATACAGAGACGACGAGCTACTAGAAGATGGTCAGAAGCTACTGGAAAGCCAAGATGTGGAGGAAACATTCGCTGCTTCCTCCACTTGTAGCGCAAGTAGTGATGAGGAGAGTGGCATGGGAGCTGGTCTTGCGAGCGGTCAGGCTCCTGACCCAGAGACGGTTGAGGAGGACGTCAGTGACGTGCAGACAGTACTCAATGATGATGTAACTCATGGCACTTGGAAAACAGGTGACAAAGGGGCTTTATCATCATCAGGAGAAGAGGGTGGCAGCTTGCCCATGAGCCAGCAATTTGCTAGAGTGGCCAGGAGTCAGCAGGGTGGCAGCAGTGGGAGGTCAGGAGCCAAACGTGCCCAAGAAGTAGCAGTGCATGGGCTCACAGAGGCAGCTGCAGTCGCAGTCATTCAGTGCTCTATTGTGGTTGCCCAGCCTGCAGCAGCAACCGCTGCATTACACAGTGGCACACAGCCAATTTCAGGCAGTCAAGGCTCCACCACCTCGGCCGAAGGGAGCTGTCTGTCCTTCCCATCATCTGCTGGTCCTGATGCTCCTGCTCCTTGCCCTCCTACTCCTAGTCACTCATTTTGTCAGCAATCGATCACCGAAGCGATTGCCAAGAGACTACAGTATGAGTGCACTCATCCAACTTGGCAGAAGCTGAATGTGCTACTGTTCAAGTTGCTGGTGCTGCAGTCCCTCCCTTTCCAGTTGGTGGACTTTGCACCTTTCAGAGAACTGATGGCTTGTGCCGAGCCGAGGTGAAGAGTCCCAGGCCATAATTTCTTTGCCAAAAAGTCAGTACCAGCCCTGCACACACATGTAGAACAGAAGGTGGGCTAGTCCTTGAGCCTGTCGGTGTCTGCCAAAGTTCAAGGTAGTGCCGACGTGTGGATCTGTAACTACAGTCAGGGACAATCAATGTCCTTTACGGTCCACTGGGTGAATGTGGTTCCTGTATAGCCACACCATCAACTTGGCCAGGTGATGCCGCTTCCGCCTTCACGTTGCCACTGCCATTGCTCCTGCAACAATGTCTGTCTCTGCCTTCTCATCCTCAGCCACCACTGCAGGGAAAATTCACAATGCTCCTCCAGCATACCACATGTGCAGGGCACAGCGGTGTCACACTGTTCTGCGCCTCGTTTGCCTGGGCAAACTAAGTCACACAGGGGAGGAACTGCTCCGTGTCCTTCCTCAAGAAATCGAATCCTGGGTTTCTCAGCGATAACTAAAAATCGGAACCATGGTGACCGACAAAGGGAAGAGCATGGTGTTGGCACTGTTTCAAGGAGGGCTGAGCCATGTGCCCTGCATGGCACATGTGTTCATTCTGGTTGGGAAGCGGTTCCTGAAGTGTTCCACCCATCTTCAAGACATCCTCAAAATGGGCACGAAACTTTGCATGCACTTCAGCCACTCGTACACTGAAAAGCACACCCTCCTTGAGCTTCAGTGGCAGAACATCATCCCCCAACATAGGCTGATATGCGACATTTCCACTCGTTTGAATTTCACTGTCCATATGTTGGACAGACTGAACGAACAGAGAAAGCCCAGAAACAATTTCTTGATGATCCAAGCAGATAGGAGTGCTCCCCTGTGTAACTTTGATGTCAGCCAGTGGCAGCTCATGCATGACACCTGCCATTTGCTCAGGCCCTTTGAGGAGGCCATATTATTTATCAGTTGCCAGGAATAAGGAATGAATAACATCATTCCACTGCTTCATATCCTGGAACAGATGGTGGTAAATCTGGCTGGTTATGGGACTGTAGATGTTGTGCCTAGATCTCATGGCCACTTGAGCCCTGTAAGGGCTGAACTGGAGGATGAGGAGGACATTGGAGCATAAGCAATATGTAGCAAAATGGGTGGTTTTGCTATACAGGTGACAGGAGAGGAGGAGCAGCTACAGGGCGATGAGGAAGAAGAGGCAGAGGACCCAGACACACCATTGCAGTATGCAGTGGAGATGGAGACAGGGAGTCCCTCCGAGCCACTTGCAAAAATGGCCCGATGCATACTCACTTGCTTGCGTAGTGACAGTCAAATTGTCACCATTCAGCAGAGGGATGACTTCTGGCTCTCCACCTTGTTGGACCCTCACTGACAGTCCAAAATGGCGGCCTTTTTTACACTCGCTGAGAGGGAGGACAAACTAAACTACTATAGAAACATCCTATGTAGTCAGTTGGCTGCTGCCTATCTGCGCCATCGTCCATCCTCTCCTCTCGCAGGTCTGACCGGGGGAGCACTCTGAACTCACGTTCCTCTGCCATGGCTGCTGGGGATGGGTGGGGTGGCAGGAGTAGTTCCAGCTCCATCAGCAACAGCCTGAGTCTACAGTCACTGATGAGCAGCTTTCTTCACCTGCCTAGTGAAGAAACTACTCACCAGCAGCAGCATCTAGACCTGGAGCAGAACCTGAACCAGCAGGTGGTGGCATTCTTGGACAGCACCCTGCCACCTCAAGTTGAAAATCCATTGGACTACTGGGTAGCCAAACTGGATATGTGGCCGCAACTGGCAGAGTTTGTCTTGGAAAATCTGTGCTGCCCAGCCAGTAGTGTGGCATCAGAGCGGGTGTTTAGTGAGGCGGGGACATAGTTACCCCAAAAAGAACTCGCCTGTCCACCCAAAATGTGGAGAGACTGGCCTTTGTCAAGATGAATCAGGCATGGATCAGCCAGGATTTCCACCCACCAATGACTGATGCATCAGACTAGATCATCCATGGTGCTGCACAAACACTTTGACAAAAGAGACCAGTTTCTTCTGGCTACCTGCCTCAGCTACTATTCTGATGCCGCCACCCTCCTGATGCCACACATCTAATGCCAAGTGCTTCTTCTTACACCCATCATTGTCAGTGGGTACTGTTATTGCCACCCACCTCCCCACTCGGTCACCTTGCCACTCTGTGGTCTACTCATGCTGCTGCCACCTCCACACTATGTGACCTTGCCACTCTGTGGTTTTCTGATGCTACTGCCACCTCTACACTGTCATTCTGCCACTCTGTGGCCTCCTGATGCTGCCACCACTTCCACATTCTGTCATTGGGCCACTCTGTGGTCTCCTCATGCTGCTTCCACCTCACCACTGTGTCATAGGGCCACTCTGTGGACTTCTCATTCTGTTTCCACCCTCTCCACTTCATGACTGGGCCACTATTTAACCTTTTTTTGGCTTGGCTGAAATCATCATTTATTTGACCCTTCTTCTGAGCTGTCAGAAGGAAGGAAAAATGATATGTACAATTGATCCTCTCTGTATAGCAGCTTTAAGGCCTGTATGGTCTCATCAGAATTGGCTTATGTTTTGGTAGCTAAAAGCAGGAGTGGGTACAAAACACAGAAGACATGCAAATATTCAGTTCAATACTGATGGATAACTGAACAAATGCTGACGGAGTGAAGGCGGGTGCTCCACAGAAAGGATCCGTTTTTTTGATGGATCAGAGGAAGTTCAAAATAATCAGTAACATCAACACAAACTTATTGTTGACACCCTCTTCACTCTTCACTCTTCACCCTCTTCATCTATGTGGAATCAGCTGACGACGGTGTAAAAGGAGTGCACTTCTTCTTGGCTCTAATATCGACCTGTAGGGCTGAGTTCATACTTGATTTATGTGGTCAGTTTTGGCCCAGTGACTGCCGAAATAAGTGAAGTGTGCAGTGATTCTAAGAGCGACGCCTGTCGTCTGCATGTCATACGGAATCAAAGTATTATTTCACTACCATAGCAGACTCCCTATGTGTGTAACTGCAAGGCACAGTGTTCTTCACCACTATAAAGGCTCTTAGCAGCCAGGAAATAGCAGTTTTTTAACAAAATTTGCCGCAAATATATTCGGATTGAAACAAAAAAAAATTTCAAACAAATTTGTCGAACCGGCGAATCGAAATTTTGAAAAATGTGCTCATCTTTACTGAGAACATTTGAGATTTAAGAACTGGAACCTGAATCTAGTACTTTTCCTTTTTTAAATATTCTCCCAATGTGTCTTGTGCCTAAGTAATTTCCTAAAATACGACACTTTTACAAACACTCTATACCCATACAATGAGATATATATATATATATATATATATATATATATATACAGTACAGAGTAAAAGTTTGGACACACCTTCTCATTCAAAGAGTTTTCTTTATTTTCATGACTATGAAAATTGTAGATTCACACTGAAGGCATCAAAACTATGAATTAACACATGTGGAATTATATACATAACAAAAAAGTGTGAAACAACTGAAAATATGTCATATTATAGGTTCTTCAAAGTAGCCACCTTTTGCTTTGATTACTGCTTTGCACACTCTTGGCATTCTCTTGATGAGCTTAAAGAGGTAGTCACCTGAAATGGTTTTCACTTCATAGGTGTGCCCTGTCAGGTTTAATAAGTGGGATTTCTTGCCTTATAAATGGGGTTGGGACCATCAGTTGCGTTGTGGAGAAGTCAGGTGGATACACAGCTGATAGTCCTACTGAATAGACTGTTAGAATTTGTATTATGGCGAGAAAAAAGCAGCTAAGTAAAGAAAAACTAGTGGCCATCATTACTTTAGGAAATGAAGGTCAGTCAGTCCGAAAAATTGGGAAAACTTTGAAAGTGTCCCCAAGTGCAGTCACAAAAACCATCAAGCGGTACAAAGAAACTGGCTCACATGCGGACCGCCCCAGGAAAGGAAGACCAAGAGTCACCTCTGCTGCTGAGGATAAGTTTATCCGAGTCACCAGCCTCAGGTTAACAGCAGCTCAGATTAGAGACCAGGTCAATGCCACACAGAGTTCTAGCAGCAGACACATCTCTAGAACAACTGTTAAGAGGAGACTGTGTGAATCAGGCCTTCATGGTAGAATATCTGCTAGGAAACCACTGCTAAGGACAGGCAACAAGCAGAAGAGACTTGTTTGGGCTAAAGAACACAAGGAATGGACATTAGACCAGTGGAAATCTATGCTTTGGTCTGATGAGTCCAAATTTGAGATCTTTGGTTACAACCACCGTGTCTTTGTGCGACGCAGAAAAGGTGAACGGATGGACTCTACATGCCTGGTTCCCACCGTGAAGCATGGAGGAGGAGGTGTGATGGTGTGGGGGTGCTTTGCTGGTGACACTGTTGGGGATTTATTCAAAATTGAAGGCATACTGAACCAGCATGGCTACCACAGCATCTTGCAGCGGCATGCTATTTCATCCGGTTTGCGTTTAGTTGGACCATCATTTATTTTTCAACAGGACAATGACCCCAAACACACCTCCAGGCTGTGTAAGGGCTATTTGACCATGAAGGAGAGTGATGGGTTGCTGTGCCAGATGACCTGGCCTCCACAGTCACCGGACCTGAATCCAATCGAGATGGTTTGGGGTGAGCTGGACCGCAGAGTGAAGGCAAAAGGGCCAGCAAGTGCTAAGCATCTCTGGGAACTCCTTCAAGACTGTTGGAAGACTATTTCAGGTGACTACCTCTTGAAGCTCATCAAGAGATTGCCAAGAATGTGCAAAGCAGTAATCAAAGCAAAAGGTGGCTACTTTGAAGAACCTAGAATATGACATATTTTCAGTTGTTTCACACTTTTTTGTTATGTATATAATTCCACATGTGTTAATTCATAGTTTTGATGCCTTCAGTGTGAATCTACAATTTTCATAGTCATGAAAATAAAGAAAACTCTTTGAATGAGGTGTGTCCAAACTTTTGGTCTGTACTTTTTATATATATATATATATATATATATATATATATATATATATATATATAGCGGAGCTTGGCCGCAGAGCGAGACGCACATGCTTGTGTGAGCTCTGCTGCAGACACGGTGAAAGCGAGCTTAATAAGTACATTCTGAGCGTAGAATATGGGGAAAATCGGGCAAAACAAGTCCAGAGATACCCCCTGTGGCGAAACCAACCTCGCCACAGTGTTTTTGAGGGGGCTGTTTGCCAGCCTCCTGCCCTGGGATTATGGTCCCTTAAGTTATTGGGTCTTAAGGCACTTGAGACTGAGCCCTCTGTCCCTGGATTGCATCATTTGCCTTACTTGCTTGGATTTTACTATTCCCATGGTGAGAACAATGGATGAGGCACATGGTGAGAACAATAGATAGCAGCCATTTAAACTCACAGACACTGTTCTGACTTTTCAACACGGTGCTATCTTGCCTGTATTTGGTGCACAGAGACATCATTCAGTAGTTTGAAACGACCAAACAGGGGACACGTTTTTTAGTGACTATTTTCTGTATAACTTGTATATTTTCGGTGTAACTGGCATAAAACTGTATCTTCCAAACTACTGAACGGATGTGGGTGAATTTTGGATATGTGGTTCACCCAGAATCCCCGGTTCCGAGGATATATTGGTTATGGGGTTATTGCATGTTTTGGGGTTCTTGTGATATGTTTTATAAAACTGTATTTCTCTGCCTTTGATAATTATATTCGCCCTTGTGTTCAATAATCATCACCGGCAGAGGGGAGGATTTTGTGTGGGTGTGTTTCTATTGTCCCATTGTGTGTTTAAATGGTGATGTCTGTCCTGTTGTCTCCACATGTGTATTGGCGATTTCCCCTTTGTCCTGAGAGATAATTGAATTACTTCTCGGTTGTCTCCGGGACAGAGAGGAGGAAACCATGATGCATTGTGGGGATGTGTTGTATCTGTCCTGTATTTGCAACAACTGTAATAAAAACCAGGCTGGGTGTGCCAGCACATCAGACCACTGCTTGACCCTCAACACGGAGCCTTGTCTCGTTATTGGGGGGATTCCCTGTATGCTGTTAGAGACTGATTGCCAGGAGTGTAAGCTGATTGTATGCTTTTCCTGTTCGTCTGCTAGCAGCTATTTGCGAGGTTCCAGTTTGGAGTGCTATTTTTTATCCAGTTCGGGAGTTTGGTGTTCTGCAGTAGCTGTGCCTGTCTCTCAGAAAGGGGCATATCGCCTAAACGGATTTTAACCCCTTGTCTGCTGAAACGGTCCGTTACAATTGGTGGCAAGCAGCGGGATCGTTCCTACAGCCAGAAGGACAGCTACAGGATACACCATTTCTTTGGATTTTGCAGCTTAAGGGCAATGCATGTCTCAGTACAGCGACCCTAAATGCACCAGGATGGAACCAGCAGTAGAGTACAGATACTCTGTTGAGGAATTTGACCGTATGATGTGGTTGTGGCTGAACTTCTTCGGACCCAATCCAGCTGAGAAATACGTGAAGTTCGTGAGGAGTCTAGTGTTACAGACCCTACTATACCGGGCAGAAGGTGACGATCAGCTGCCACGTTGGGTGGTCCTCCATCGGAAGTTACAGTTGCGGGACAGAGGGAGCCCAGTCTCCACTCCCCAGCGGCAGTGTGATGAATACCACCCCTCGTGCCCGCTGACGTCAACCACGTCAAGCTCACGAGACCTGGTATGATCACAGGGTTTACCAAAACGTGAAGTTACGCCCTCCAGAGGAGCACGTAAGGTCAGGCTGGTATAGTTTACACACACACACCTCCTGTCCACGCGGGCACAGAGAGGCAACAAGCTGAGAGAGCCTTTTCACTGCTGCAGTGAAAACTGCACGCCCTCAGCTCGGGTAACTGCCACCAGTTTCTCGTTTGATATAAGCCTGGTCCGCTAACGGGATTATATAGGGTCAGAAACCAACCCGCGCTAGCTTATAACTAGGCCAAAACACGGACGTGGGGTTTCGTGATCGAGATACAAGATAGCACAAGATTAAATTATAGATTTAATCGCTGTAAGAGCACACTAGATATGACACAATATACACAGACAATATATACAGTGGTCTGATGTTATAGATTACAGGGTATATGGTTACAACAGGGTTAAGCAGTGTGAAAGTCAGTTACCGAGTATGATGAAAGTTCCTTGGAGATGTTCTTCTGCTGCAGTCCACATGAAGGGCCATGAACTCAGCTATTTACTGGGTCCCTCTAAACACATGTGTAGGATGTGACCCCTCTTCAGAGAAAGACATGCCTACTTGCTGGCACCAGACTTTTAACCTGTAGCCGGCCCATCCCCTCCCTGCCTCAGGGAGGGGTCAACTCCCCCTCTTCTGGGCTGACGGCAAATGACCCACAAAACCCTTTAGGGTTCATAGCTCCAGACCAGAGGGTCACAGGGAGATGGTTCTGGGACTAATGGACCTGCCTGGGTTCCGGCTACAAGTAGAGCCCAAACCTGAAACCAGTATGTGGTTTCTATGGGAGATATGGGTATCTCCCCACCCCGACTGGGTACGAGTAAACAAAGACCATGGGACCGTACCTCGTGGCCACCGGGACACAAATATGTATCTGGTTTGCGCCTGCAATGGCCAGGCGCTTCATAATTCCTTATGAGAGGTAGGTGCCAATATGTCTGGGAAGTCTCATTGATCCGGGGCAAGAGCAGATACCCACAGCAGGGGTTTTTCCTGCAGATTCAGGTGGCTCCCAACTGCTGCACAGAGGTGTGAACTTCTCCTTGAAGCTTGGACCCCCTGGGGCGTCTTCCTGGCCCACTGACACTCAGATGGCTGGGGGGGGGGGTGGAAACTTATTTTGCATGTACACTGAATCATGCCAAGAGGTGCAGCAAATTACAATCAGGGCTGGGGCTTTGAAGCATGGCAATCCTGTGGAGTTTCGTATCTCTGCTATCTGTCAGCGAATGGGGGGTGTGAGGACATGGCTGACAGTAAATATTAATCCACATTCCTCAAAGGCAGTGTGAGAGGTAGTTGTTCCTGCCCCCCAGCAGCAGAGTGATATGCCGGGAAGGCAGTGTGAAATGCAGGGAGAGGAGAGCAACGTCCTCCCTCCCCAGTGGCAGGCTGAATTACAGGGGGCAGAGGTAGTTGTTCCTTCCCCCCAGCAGCAGCATGATTTTTCGGGAATTGGGAGCCGAGTCTCCATTCCCCAGCGGCAGGCGGAGTTACAGGGGGCAGAGACAGTGGGTCCTGTCCCCCAGCGGCAGAGTGTCCAGCAGGGAATAGAGAGCCCAGTCTCCTTTCCCCAGCAGCAGGACACTGTATTGGGAGCAGAGACAGTCGGTCTCCCCCTCCAACAACCAGGCCACAACCGGCTTCTTCCATGGTAACGCTGGCACCAGGGCAGAGTACCGCAGATACCTGCCCACAAAGCAACCTCCACTCCAAGCCAGGGAGCAACTCATAGACCGGGAGTACCAGCTACCAATATAACCTTGGTGGATTCACTGGACAGAGACAGGCTACTAAATTCAACAGGTCCAGTATTTGGTTGTGGGTGGGCTGCCAGACTAACTCAGGTACTGACCGTGAGGTCAGGTATCTGGTTAGTCTTCCCTGGGAGGGGGAGATGTGTGGCGAAACAAACCTCGCCACGGTGTTTTGGAGGGGGCTGTTTGCCAGCCTCCTGCCCTGGGATTATGGTCCCTTAAGTTATTGGGTCTTAAGGCACTTGGGACTGAGCCCTCTGTCCCTGGATTGCATCATTTGCCTTACTTGATTGGATTTTACTATCCCCATGGTGAGAACAATGGATGAGACACATGGTGAGAACAATAGATAGCAGCCATTTTAACTCGCAGACACTGTTCTGACTTTTCAACACGGTGCTATCTTGCCTGTATTTGGTGCACAGAGACATCATTCAATAGTTTGAAACTACCAAACAGGGGACACGTTTTTTAGTGACTATTTTTTGCATAACTTGTATATTTTCGGTGTAACTGGCATAAAACTGTATCTTCCAAACTACTGAACGGATGTGGGTGAATTTTGGATATGTGGTTCACCCAGATCCCTCGGTTCCGAGGATATATTGGTTATGGGGTTATTGCATGTTTTGGGGTTCTTGTGATATGTTTTATAAAACTGTATTTCTCTGCCTTTGATAATTATATTCGCCCTTGTGTTCAATAATCTTCACCGGCAGAGGGGAGAATTTTGTGTGGGTGTGTTTCTATTGTCCCATTGTGTGTTTAAATGGTGATGTCTGTCCTGTTGTCTCCACATGTGTATTGGCGATTTCCCCTTTGTCCTGAGAAATAATTTGAATTACTTCTCGGTTGTCTCCGGGACAGAGAGGAGGAAACCATGATGCATTGTGGGGATGTGTTGTATCTGTCCTGTATTTGCAACAACTGTAATAAAAACCAGGCTGGGTGTGCCAGCACGTCAGACCACTGCTTGACCCTCAACACGGAGCCTTGTCTCGTTATTGGGGGGATTCCCTGTATGCTGTTAGAGACTGATTGCCAGGAGTGTAAGCTGATTGTATGCTTTTCCTGTTTGTCTGCTAGCAGCTTCATGGGAGGTTCCAGTTTGGAGTGCTATTTTGTATCCAGTTCTGGAGTTTGGTGTTCTGCAGTAGCTGTGCCTGTCTCTGAAAGGGGCATATCGCCTAAACGGATTTTAACCCCTTGTCTGCTGAAACGGTCCGTTACACCCCCTAAACACGGGGATCAAACCCAGTCCATAGAGAGATGGAGAAATTCTTTAAGAAAAGCGCTCAGAGACCCTGCGTTGAATCCAAGATGGCGCGGGATAGAGAGCCAGCAATAAGAGACGAGCAGGCAGATGCTTCTGCAGACTCAGATGGAGGTAGGGAAAGTGAAGCAGAATCCCTTCACAGGAGGCGCATTAGCAGAATCCCTTTAGGAGTCGCATTAGCTCCTTTAAAACAGGACTTACAAGACATAAATAGCGACCAAAAGCAACTCAGAGAGCGTGTAGAGGTACTAGAGGCCAGCCACGAGGAAGCTTTGGCTTTTAACACCGTAGCATCCCACAGCTTTGAACACACACAGGCTCACATTAACCACCTGTACAGCCTGGTCGAAGACCAAGATAACAGGGGACAGAGAAACAACCTCCGTATCAAGGGCATTCCAGAGACTGTATTGCCTGATTCTATCATGCCGGCACTGAAAGAGCCACAGACGACCTCACTATGGATCGAGCTCATAGGGCGCTTCGCTCACCTCCCAAGCCACAAGAACCTCCACGCAACATAATTTGCAAGCTGGTCAGTTTTAGCACCAAAGAAAAGTTGCTTAAAGCGGCGAGAGAAAAACACCCACTTGCTTGCTTCGGGACCACTGTCTCTTTATTCCAGGATTTGTCACCAATGACGTTACAAAAAAGAAGAGCGCTAAAACCCCTTCTGGGAGTATTGCAGCAGAAATCTATCACCTACCGTTGGCTCCATTCGTTTGGTTTGCTGATTAACAACCCGGGGCACAAGCTAGTGATTAGATCTCCCTCTGACCTTCCCCAGGTTTACAACACCCTGGAGATAGAGCCGCTGGATATACCGGATTGATACATCGTTAACTATCTAACGGACTTACCTGCTATACCTGTTTTGGAACCTTGGACCCCGAGTGCTTCCTCCAGAACCCAACGCTCAAGGAGAAGGATGATGAAGACGACTCCAAGATGGATTTCCCTGGACCCAGATTGACTCTCCACAGGTTTCCTGCTCCTCTTCTATTTTGAGGGAACCTCCACTCCTGGCCTACAAGCAGACCTTCATTTGAAATACCCATAGGGTCAAGGGACTACTCTACAGATTCAGTACCCCTTTTACTGGCTAAAAGTTAAAAGATGATGCTGAGTCCAGTCTTACTGTTCTCACTTACTGCGTTCTCATTTTCTGAACTCTGAATCTATCCAGAGTTTTATTTCTTATTTCCTATCTCTATCTCTAATTTCCTTACTTCTTTTTCTCAAAATAGGCCTATCCCCTAATCTACCCCCCACCCTACCCCCTATCGTTTATGATTAAATGGGAAAAGGACCTACAAATGACACTGTCACAAGAATCCCTCAATAAGTGCTTAGCACTCACCCCAAAGATCTCCTCATGCGTTCGCTTACAGGAGAATTATTATAAAATTCTCACACGTTGGTACTGCACCCCGGAGGTCCTTCACAAAATATATCCAGACATCAGCCACCTATGCTGTTGTTGTAAACGAGATTCCGGCACATTTATCCACATATGGTGGCAGTGTAGCCTTATAACTTCCTTTTGGGAAACCATATGTTCCTCGATTATTGAGATATGTAAAACCAAAGTTCAGCCAACTCCACAAATATGCCTACTTAACCTGTTGGATCCGATACCCCTCCCTAAGCATGCAATGAAATTGATAACCTCCTTGCTAGCCTCTGCTAGGACACTTATTGCCTCTAATTGGAGAAGTGACTCTCCTCCCACATTAACTATGTGGCTTAATAAATGTGACGATATCTATAGAATAGAGCAGATAGCTGGTTGGGAAACCAGATACACTCAAGTTTTTCAGAAGATCTGGTTTCCTTGGACATCATTTAGAGATTTCGATAAACAAGGGATCTCCAGTATTACTACACAAAACCCTACAGTAGATTAAACCTTCCAGATGGCTGCATTCCAGACTTGACGACTTAACAAGCTATATACCCTCCCCCCCACCCTTCCCTTTCCCCCCCATTACCTACCCAATGTTTATTTTTCAAGTTATTTGTGATTATTCATGATCCTCATTTTATGATTCTGTACAATGATTACTGCACATTTGACATTTTAAGAGAAAGTATTACTCTTTTACTGAAAAATAAATAAAAATAAAGAGTCAAAATACTTTTATGATCTATACTCTTCAATAAAAAGTGTTTTGAAACTATATATATATATATATATATATATATATATATATATATATATATATATTTATATTGAAGTTGCAGGTAATAAAGAAAATAAGATTATTATAAGCATAGTGAACTATAAGAATGTATACTTGGATCTCATATGCTCAAAGGAAAAACTAAGGAGGTGTACCATTTTGCAAAGGCATTTTTCTGATTTGCAATTTGATTTCTATAAATGAGCTTCATTAGGCACATTGAATTATGGAACATAACAATGTCACTTCTATAGGTTCACAACCCTACATGTCAGTATAAGCATAGATGGATCTTGTTATGTACAGGAACAATCACACAAATGAAACTTTATTCTCAAGACGATGAAAAGCAGCATTTCATTTGCATAATGAGATTGTGGAAACAAGGGCAAATTGGTTGAGACTTTTCATGAATTGCAGGTTAGTTTGGAATATTAGGCTACTTGCACACCTATGGTAAAGTGTCCGGTAGGCTGCTGTAGTTCACCATATTCGCCACAGCCAGGCAGGGCCATGCACCACTGGAGCCCACCACTGTACATTGTGGGGCACAGTATAGAGGTATACTGTACATTGTGAGGCACAGTGTAGCGGTATACTGTACATTGTGGGGCACAGTGTAGCGGTATACTGTATATTGTGGGGCACAGTGTAGGCTATATGTGCATAACATAAACATACTCCACATGAACACTTACAATTTCTTGACTTGGCCCTTGGGGATCTCGGACGCCACTTCCACACTTTGGCCGGGGTCTCGGCGGAGCTGATGTTGTGTTTTATCCTAATGAGAAAGATTTTATAATAAGGATTTGGAGAAGGGGCAGAGGGATAGCAGAGCAGGGAGAGGCCAGTGCTGCTACTAGGGGGTCATACCATGGGGCAGTAATAAAACCCACCATAATGCCCCCCCCCAGTAGTAATAATTCTCCTTATAATGTGACAGTGCAAAAATACCCCCTTGTAATGCCCCCAGTTGAGCTAATGTCCCCATAGTGCCCCCATAATGTGCCAGTATAAAATACCCCTATATAGTGCCCCCAGTAAATTCCCCCATAGTGCTCCTCTCCCCCCTTCCTGCTAGTGCCCCCCAAAATGTACCAGTATAAAATGCCCCATATATAGTGCCCCAGTAGATGCCCCTCAGTGTCCGGCCTCTGATAGGCTGCCGGCCTAGTGTCCCCCATAATGCCCCCCAATAATGTGCCAGTAAGTGCCCCCCATCATGTGCCAGTATCAAGTGCCTCTCCCCCCCCCCCACATGTCCCAGTATCATAGTGCCATCTCCCCCCATGTGCCAGTATCAAGTGCCTCTCTCCTTCCCACCCCCCATGTGCCAGTATGAAGTGCCTCTCTCTTCCCCCCATGCGACAGTATCAAGTGCCTCTCTCTTCCCCCATGTGCCAGTATCATAGTGCCATCTCCCCCGCAAAAAAGTGCCAGTATTAAGTGCCTCTCCCCCCCCCATGTGCCAGTATCATAGTGCCAACCCCCCCCCCCACATGCCAGTATCAAGTGCCTCTCTCCTCCCCCCCATGTCCCAGTATCATAGTGCCATCTCCCCCCCCCCACTAAAAAGTGCCAATATCAAGTGCCTCTCTCCCTCCCCCCTCCCCATGTGCCAGTATCAGGTGCCCCCCCATGTGCCAGTATCAAGTGCCAACCCCCCCTCTCCCCTCCAGGTGCCAGTATCAGGTGCCTCCCCCCCCTATGTCCCAGTATCATAGTGCCATCTTCCCCCCCCCACCACCACAAAAAAAGTGCCAGTATCAAGTGCCTCTCTCCCTCCCCCCCCCCCCCCCAGTATCAGGTGCCAACCCCACTCCCCCCCATGTGCCAGTATCAGGTGCCTCTTCCCCCCCCCATGTGCCAGTATCAGGTGCCAACCCCCCTCCCCCCCTAGGTGCCAGTGTCAGGTGCCAACCCCCCTCCCCCCATGTGCCACTATCAGGTGCCACTGCCAGTATCAGGTGCCTCCCGCTCCCCCATGGCAGTAACAGTCGGGTATTAAAAAAAAAATAATAAACACTTCTACTTACCTCCATGTCAGCGATGCGATGTCCCGCCTTGTATTGTGTCCCACCCTGTATGTCCTTATATGGACTCAGTGCTTGTATTTCAGAAAAGAGTCTGCTGGGATTCGAACCCACGACCTTCTGCTTCAGAGGCAGAGCAGCTAACCACTAGACCATACCAGCTGCCTTGCTGTTGGCTGAAAAAATATGAGACTTCTACTGTTATAGCTGGCTAAGTGTACATCTATACACATGGCAGCTGCTCATATATAGAGATGTAGCAGAGCTGAATGTGCTGAGACAGCTGTCATATACAGATATAGCAGTATCTCAGATATATCTCTATATGACAGCTGTTCCAGCACACTCAGCTCTGCTATATCTCTATATATGATAGCTGCCCCAGCAAACCCAGCTCTGCTACATCTATGCATATGACAGCTGCCCAAACACACCCAGCACTGCTATATCTCTATATGACAGCTGCCCCAGCACACTCAGCTCTGCTATATCTCTATATATGATAGCTGCTCCAGCACAACCAGCCCTGCTACATCTATATATCTCTAAGTATTGCTATACAGTAGATAGATATATAGAGATATAGCAGAGCTGAGTGTGCTGGGGCAGCTGTCATGTGTATAGATGTAGCAGATCTGGCTGTGTTTCGGCAGCTGTCATGTGTATAGATGTAGTAGAGCTGGGTTTGCTGGGGCAGCTGTCATATATAGAGATATAGCAGAGCTGAGTGTGCTAGTGCAGCTGTCATGTGTATAGATGTAGCAGAGCTGGGTGTGTTTGGGCATCTGTCATGTATAGATGTAGTAGAGCTGGGTTTCCTGGGGGAGCTGTCATATATAGAGATATAGCTGAGTGTGCAGGGACAGCTGTCATATACAGATATAGCAGTGCTAGGTGTGTTTGGGCAGCTGTCATGTGTATAGTATCTGCAAGTTACAGAGCATAGTCTGTAGTAAAGATTGCCTTCACCACTTTGGGCAGCTCTGCAAGGGGAGGCAACCAGTACTGCTCACATTCTAGGACAGGTTAATGGCGGCCATTTTATAATAATTCCCCTTGAACCCCTTTAATGCAAAATGTAATATATTTATATTTATCAATTAGAAGTCATCTAGCATTAGTATGCTACCTGTGCTCCTACTATTAAGCTGAAAATGTACATGAGATGAATTGTATATCGGTAGAATCCTACAGGATCAGCCGGTCATCTGTGCACAGAGGTATCGGTAGCTTCGCTTGACAGCAAATGTCAGGAGTGATTAGGATTGAGCTGTTAGAGTTCAACACGCCTGACCCTTTTGTCCTTTGGAAAATTTGCCTCTCTCTGTTTGTAACACATGCACTCTTGGACGAGCCAAATGTGGGTATGTATGAAGGAAGATGTGGTGAGATATTGCAGAATAAGTGTTTGGCCAACTGGTATCTAATGTGTTCATATGCTAATGCTATCCAATTACTGGTTAGTCTGATAGGTCCTCTTCATTAGATAGTCATGATAATCAGTAATATATGGAAATCATTTGGAAAGCCCACATAAATTAGTTGAAGTATTAATAATAATATGTAAAGGTTACTAATATACCTCTATGTGTCTGATATGCTATAAGTATTCATTTACAGTGTATTGCATTAGACTCTCCATCGAAATTGCAATCGATTTTATTGTACACACCAATGATATCATAGTTACAAACTGAGAGTTTATTTGTGAAATAACAATGATTTAAGCCCTAGCAGAAAATGGGTGAGAAGTAGGGCTGTTAAGGGCCCTTTTGAGGCTGATGCTTAAATAATTTGCTAGAACATTGACCAACCAATACACCAGTTTGTCCTTTAGTTTTCCATTTTGATCCTTGTTATTAAAGGGGTCTTCCGAGATTTTGATACTGATGACCTTTCCTCAGGATAGGTTATCAGTATCTGATCGGTGGGGGCTGACACCCGGGACCCCCACCGATCAGCTGTTTGAGAAGGCATTGGTGCTCCTTTGAACACCACAGCCTTCTCTCTGCTTTTCCTGGGCTGAGTGATGACACATTTATGCGTCATGTGGGCCTAGGAGCAGCTCAGCCCCATTTAAGTACAGCTTCAGGGAGAAGGCAGCAGCGCTCACAGTAAAAACAAATCCTGGAAAACCCTTAAGTTGAATCTGCACTAAATGTATTGCAATGCAGCCAACGGTAGAATTCAGCAAGTATACAGTATATTACTGCTAAGGTTACATTTCTATAACATACCTGATTGACAGGAATCTGGACGCTCTACAATGACAAAAGCATGATGACATATATACTGTCCTAGTCACCAATAACTTTCACATCTATTTATATGAATAAAAAATGGAGGACACTGCTATAGTGCTGTAGTGAAATGTTACATATAACTCAAAGGCAAAGATAAGGTACTGTGGGGGTTTAGCTCTTCTTCAGGGTCATTCACACAGATACGGCTTCAGGACACCAGGTTTCAGGTCCAAACAGTGCATTTATTGCGCCTCAGCAAACCAAACATAAATACAAAAATAAACACCTGCCCGGCTGGGCTCTAACTAAACATGACATTCCTGACTCACCTAAGTCACAGTCCACACCCTGTGAACCCATGCGGCTTTGTCAGCCAATGTCCCACAGCCTCCTGGCTGCTCCCACAACAATGTCTCCTTGGGGATAGTGGTCTCTCAGCCCTCTCGGCTCAGACCACACAGAGCTACTCCAGCCTTCTGTGTGCAAGTCCCCACCCCCTCTCACTCTGAGGATTCCTTTATCCCCAGGTGATTACTGCACCTGGTCTTTCTTCAGACCTGGCGATTCTGAGGGAAGACACAGCAAATCCTGCCATATATCTCCCCTAACAACCATGAGGCATGTCCCTGCCTCACATACCCCCCCCCCCTTTGTTCAAGCCTGTAGGGGTGAACACTAGCATCAAATCCAGATGCACGTGAACGGGCATTAATCTGGCCTACAGTCTTCCCCTTATTCTGCCAGACCCAGGACAACAGCGCTTGGTTTGTCACCCTCATGAGTTTATTACAGAGCTGACAAGGCCACTGGGTATTTCTTGTCCATCTCATGAGCAGGTACTGTCTTTTTATATTTCCTGGCTTCTGCACAGACCCCTCACGTCCTTTCTTGGACTGCGGCAACTCTTGACTGAACTGGTCCCAGTCATGGTCGTGTCCCAACCCTTTCTCGTTTGCCTTGCAGGGCTCCTTCAGCAGAGCAGGTTTCTTATGTCTCGCTCCTTTTCCACGCCTCTGGACCCCTTTACTATTATTCTCAGCAGGTGTTTTGGAGCCAGCTTCAGAGTCTTCTGCGTCTTCAGTGGCTTTTCCCACTTCAGCAGTCGCTCTTTCCGCCCTAACCTTGGTCTCTGGGACATCCAAAGTTTTCTCCCATTTCAAGAGCTCGGCCTTAGCTTCCTTGGCCTCTGTCTCTTTGGCCTTTACTTTATTAGCCTTCTCCCCATTCAGGGACATGGCATCATATCCTTGGTTTCTTAATTCCTCCTTCCCTTTCGCATCAAGGTTGGAGGCACTGGGGTCTTCAGCATACTTCTTGTCTTCTGGTGTTTTCCCCAGGAGACTGGTCTCCTTTTGGGGAGGAGTCAGGAGAGACAGCCCATCGCAATACCCCGGATCTGCATACTGGTCGCCCGTCTCCTCATATTTCTTCCCCAGCAGGCAGCTGGCTACTTGGAAGGCCTTGTAGGCGGAGGGGATGTCTTTTGCGACCTGGTCCTGGTTACACACTGTCATGAGACTCTTGGCCTCTGCATCGACATCAGCCCCATCAACTGGTTCAGCTGTCTTGGCCAGTACCCTGGCACCAACATCTCCAGACCCACTCTTACCAAGCTCTGACTTCTTGGCACCTTCCAGAGGATCTTCCTCTTCTGGTTTCTCACTTTCTTCCACCTGCTGTGCAGGAGCACACTTAGGCTTCTCCACCTCATAGATGGCATCTTTTGAGCTCATGAGAGCTTCCATCTTTGCTCTGAGTTGCTTGTTCAGCCTCTCTAATTCATTTTGCTCCTCAAGCACTTCTTCAAGGGCTCTAGCCAAGGAGAGGGTCTTGGACTCTTTCTCCCAAGCATCAGCCTCCACTCGGTCGTGTTCTTCGGCATATTGAGCCGATATGTATTTCTCTTCAACCAAGAGCTGGTCAAACTTCTTTTGTTTCTTAAAATAGAGGGGGTTCTGTGGCTCACCAGACGGTCAGTATGGATAGAGGTGCTCAATCACCGGTACACCTAAAACCGTGAGGATGTGTTAAAATGGAAAAGAATTGTGATGGCACACTCGCATTTGGATAGAATGGAAGGATTTTTATTGTTCTATAAAATACTTAGTAATATTATTTGAATTTCATAAAAGTTATAAAAATATAAGAGATCCTATATGTATATAAAGTATATTATATATTCTGATCAAAGTAACTGTTCTTGGTATTATTCAGTACGAAATATATATTTCATTGGGTATTGTTAAACAGGGATTCCCTAGAATTGAAAAATAATGTCCATAGATGTTTAAAAGAGTTCTTCAAGGAGGTCCTGAAATCAGCGAATTTACAATCCACAAGAAGGCTAAATAGTAATTGATGACTGTCTTTAGTTAAATAGTGATATTCTTAAAGAATGTGCAAGCTCGCATATAAGGTCCAATATATTATGAAAAAATATGAAAAAATATATTTTAAGAAAAAAGTGCCGTGCAAAAAATTGAAAAAGTTGAAAAATGTGCTCAATGAGTAAAATACGTTGTGCACAACAAAGGTAATTTATAACATGCAGTTATTCTTAAAAAATGTGTTGATAAAAACGTACACCATATAGATAATGTTCATATATTATGATGATGAGGAGTCGATGTTATTATGAATACACCAGTATTTGGTCCTGTATTCACCGGGTTTTCAAGTGTTGGTGTCCGCCTTTTAAAGAGAGAGCGACTCTCCTGGCAATTTTCCAATTCACTTGAAATTGGATGATAGTTATCCCGATATATTTCAGTGCTTTGCCGTTGTTGTGGGCAGAGTACATATGTTGTATTTATGGAGAAATAATACAAGAAGATGTAGTTTACTTTACCCCTATTCAGTTCGTTACAGCGTCTTCCGTCCTGCAAGGACCTTCGTGGCGTCCCACGTGATCACTTGCCTTACCACGTGATGCTGCACGTGATGATGATGTAGCCTGACGTCACGCGGTGGTTGTTCCTGATTGGCCAATCTTCCTCGCTGCGGGAAATTTGAAAGAATATCGCCGTGGCGAGTATTTTCTTCCGATGATTTTCAGTTTAGTATTGTTAATTTCCTTATGGTCCTCACTGCTTCCTCTGACCAGACGCGTTTCGGGACACTTTCTGGTCCCTTCTTCAGTGGTCACGTAGTGATGAGTCCGGAGCAAGTGAGGGTTTTTATGTGCGGTCTTCTTTAAGGGGTGTTGCCTTAATTCCATTGGGTTAATTGTAAATCCTGGACTGGATTTTTTTCCCGTGGCTAACTAAGTTTGTGTCGGCATAGTTTATTTTTGGGATATTTTGATATGCTGTTACAATATGGATGCTTTTTTGGTAACAGTGTATAAATTATGTTTCTGTAAAAGAGGTCTATTTCTATAAGAACTTAGCCTTCTTGTGGATTGTAAATTCGCTGATTTCAGGACCTCCTTGAAGAACTCTTTTAAACATCTATGGACATTATTTTTCAATTCTAGGGAATCCCTGTTTAACAATACCCAATGAAATATATATTTCGTACTGAATAATACCAAGAACAGTTACTTTGATCAGAATATATAATATACTTTATATACATATAGGATCTCTTATATTTTTATAACTTTTATGAAATTCAAATAATATTACTAAGTATTTTATAGAACAATAAAAATCCTTCCATTCTATCCAAATGCGAGTGTGCCATCACAATTCTTTTCCATTTTAACACATCCTCACGGTTTTAGGTGTACCGGTGATTGAGCACCTCTATCCATACTGACCGTCTGGTGAGCCACAGAACCCCCTCTATTTTATAACTACATACACACCTATCTGGTGCGCTCCCAGCCGATCAAATATGGACATTTGGACCCATATGGAAAACAAATGCAGAAAAATAGATACCTACTCCTTTGACGAACATAACAATAGCAAACTCACACCAGATGCCACAATATCACTAACAATCACATTCAAAGAATTAGAGAAACTTCTTCACAAACAACTGAAACATAGATGGGAAATAAAGGCACTAACTCAGTGCTTAGAGAGAGGTCAAATCCCAAAAGGGTTGACACTACTAAAAGATCCAGCACAAGACCTATATAGTTCAGAATTTAAAGAAGAATGGGACTCTTTTCTAAAAAAGCAATCATGCACTTTGGTAGAACTAATAATAAAAAGAAGAAAACAATTATTAGAAGAAATCATCACACAAATAGATAAACTAAAAGAAAAAATGGAATTATTTGTAAGAGATGAAGAATACCATAAATGGTCAGAGAGAGTATGCAAGGGACTAGATACACTAGAAAAGGAAATAATACTTAAGAAAACAAAAAAATTAAGACATTACCAATATGAAGAGCATACCACACAACACTCTGAACATGACCACTATGACCAATCAGTAGAACACACAAACCATATACC
Source organism: Bufo gargarizans (assembly GCF_014858855.1). Classification (NCBI taxonomy): domain Eukaryota; kingdom Metazoa; phylum Chordata; class Amphibia; order Anura; family Bufonidae; genus Bufo; species Bufo gargarizans. The sequence goes on along the minus strand of NC_058082.1, from coordinate 327,580,834 downwards.
TCCTAATCACTCAGAAAATCACTCAAATAAAGATAAAGGAGGGGACTCAGAAACAACTAAAGAAAAGATAAACAATGGGACAAATAGAAAACAACACAACCTAACCACAGACAACTCTCCCACCCATTACAATGTATCAACTTCTAATAGATATGAAACATTAGCAACCCCACATTTTTTAGATGTAACTCCCCCCATCACAAAACCAGACAAAAAACGACACCGCTACCAACCTTAGAGAAAAAATACAATCAGACACACTTTTCCACTCACGACTACAACCTGAGATACAAACAGAACAACAAACCGACCTACCAACCACGAGATTGTCCAACTCAACACAGACACCAAACCTCACACCAAAATCAATATCAGAGGGAAAAATCGTCACAACAAACATGGATTCCACCCAAAACACGTACATATCAACGAAGAGAAAGATACGAAGAGGAAGAAGAAGAACACTATTCAAACAGACACCACAACAGATAGAACAAGAAGACATAATTGTCAATCTGAGTCATATAAACCTAACACCAGATCAGAAAAACTTACTAAACAAGGGACTTAATTTTGCACCAACAACCAATCTAAATAAATTTGCAACCTATATAGGTATAGAAAAATATATCAGAAAACTATGTTTAAAGAAATACCATTTAAAAAACCCACTCACTCCGCAAACAGCAGAAAGTAACGAATTTTTACATACTGCCCTAAAAAATAAATCAAAACATTTTCCAAGACAAGAAATAAGTCATGAGATCATAACATTCCGTAAAAGTGTAGAGCAAGATATCAGAAAATTAAAAACACATTCAACATTCAATAATCTAACAAGAAAAGAAAGGGAATCAATGAAACAACTTCAAGCTATGGAAGAGATCACCATCCGACCAGCAGACAAAGGAGGGGCGATAGTTATATTAGACTCCGTCAGCTACAACCAAGAATGCATGCGCCAACTTACTGACTGTTTAACATATCAAAAACTAAAACATGACCCAACAGAAGAATACCAAAAAAAACTGATAGATTACTGCAATACAGGCCTGAATGAAAATATACTCTTAGAACGGGAACATAAATTCATCATATCCACCCAAAAAAGATTACCAGCATTTTATTGCATACCGAAATTACACAAAAACCCAATAGCTCCCCCAGGAAGACCCATAATCTCAGGCATAGGGTCAATAACATCAAATCTATCGGAATACATTGATAACATGCTACAACCATATGTGAAAATCATTCCCTCTTACATAAAAGACACCACGGCCATTATCACTACATTGGAAGCAATAGAATACAATGAAAACTGGACACTTGGCACTCTTGACGTCAATTCCTTATATACAGTAATAGACCACAAACAAGGCACAACAGCACTCAAAAAACACTTAACAGACTATTCACCACTCAAGACAGACCAAATAGATTTTATCACATCTGGGGTCCACTTCATATTAACACATAATTACTTTATTTTCAACTCTGAATATTATCAACAAAAAGTCGGCACGGCAATGGGCACCAGATTCGCCCCGAGCTACGCCAACATCTTTATGTCCGAATGGGAGCGTGAGATGGTTGGCCCTAGACTCGGGGAGAGTCTGGTGCTATGGAGAAGATATATAGATGACGTGATCTTTATATGGCAAGACACAGATAGTTCCCTACAGTCATTTTTAAATGAAATTAATATAAACAATTTAAACTTAAGATTCACGTCCAACACAACAAAAACACAGCTAGAATTTCTTGACCTAAACATTCAAGTAGAAAATACAAAACTAATATGTAGCACATACCAAAAACCGGTAATGAAAAACAACCATATTCTTTTCTCCAGCTGTCATCTTCCACAATGGTTAACCAATATTCCAACAAATCAATTCAGAAGACTAAAAAGAAATTGTACCATCAACACTAAATTCGAAGAAGAGGCAATTCAAATGAAAGAAAAATTTACATATAAAAAATATCCAGATAAATTATTAGATAATGCACTAAATAAAGTTAAAAAAATGGATAGATCAGAATTTTTCAAAGAAAAAGAAAAGAGCGACACACACCAAAAAGAAGAAGCCAGACTGATTCTACCCTACAATGCTCAATATAAAACTATCGCTAAAATCATCAATAGACACTGGCATCACTTACTCAGAGACAAAATAATAGGCCCCTTACTAAACACTACACCATCTATAGTATACACGAAAGCTCCAAATTTAGGATTAAAAGTAGCTCCAACAATAAAACAAAAAAGAACAAACACACAACACAACTGGCTCTCCCTAAAGGGTTTCTTTCGATGTGGGCGATGCAGCAATTGCAGAGTGACAAAATTTCCTAAAAAAACTATACAAGTCTGCTCCACACAAAATTCATTCAAAGTCCAAATAGAAGAGTGCCTAACATGTAACACAACAGACGTCATATACATACTGGAATGCCCTTGTCACAAACAATACATTGGGAGAACAAAAAGACAACTGAAGAAAAGAATATCAGAACACATAGCAAACATCAAAAAAGGATACGAACAACACACACTATCCAAACATTACAAAATTCACCACAATTGTGACCCATCATCCCTTAAATTCATAGCCTTTGAAAAAATCAACAAATCCTGGAGAGGGGGAAATCACATCAACAACATGTCAAGAACCGAATCCAAGAGAATTTATGAATTTGACACCCTAATGCCTGCAGGATTAAACGCCGAATTAGAAATTTTTGGCTTCATATAAATGGGGATGTGCCTCTTTGGGAAAGAGAAATAGAGGTCAGGCTGTTCTACCAGCACCTCTATCTCCTCTCCTATTTAGGCCCCTCCCCCCTATACACACTTCCCATCTACATCAAGAAAATCAGAAATAATCTCACATAGTGAAAGACTTTACCAGCACCTCTATCTCCTTTCCTATTTAGGCGCCTCCCCTACATACACTTCCCATCTACATCAAGATAATCAGTAATAATCCCATATAGTGAAAGACTATCTAAAACACAAGTTATACACACTATCAAAAAAACTTAGATCATACCTAAATAAGAGATTCATAGAAAAATAATAAAATATGAAATATATAATTTTTATTATCAATTTTAATTTTTATTATCAATTCCATTATAAACGTTTGCTAGCGTTCAGTGGTATGGACTAACATGATAGAAGCATATCTATAAAGGATCCTATCTCAAAATTAAAACTTTTATAAAAAACGCATTGAAACCGCACCTTTTAAAAAAACCGCACTAAAACCGCACACAAAAAAACCGCAAGTAGCACACAATGCGTTCTAGTGGAACTGAATGATTACTACTAAGTTCTTATAGAAATAGACCTCTTTTACAGAAACATAATTTATACACTTTTGCCAAAAAAGCATCCATATTGTAACAGCATATTAAAATATCCCAAAAATAAACTATGCCGACACAAACTTAGTTAGCCACGGGAAAAAAATCCAGTCCAGGATTTACAATTAACCCAATGGAATTAAGGCAACACCCCTTAAAGAAGACCGCACATAAAAACCCTCACTTGCTCCGGACTCATCACTACGTGACCACTGAAGAAGGGACCAGAAAGTGTCCCGAAACGCGTCTGGTCAGAGGAAGCAGTGAGGACCATAAGGAAATTAACAATACTAAACTGAAAATCATCGGAAGAAAATACTCGCCACGGCGATATTCTTTCAAATTTCCCGCAGCGAGGAAGATTGGCCAATCAGGAACAACCACCGCGTGACGTCAGGCTACATCATCATCACGTGCAGCATCACGTGGTAAGGCAAGTGATCACGTGGGACGCCACGAAGGTCCTTGCAGGACGGAAGACGCTGTAACGAACTGAATAGGGGTAAAGTAAACTACATCTTCTTGTATTATTTCTCCATAAATACAACATATGTACTCTGCCCACAACAACGGCAAAGCACTGAAATATATCGGGATAATTATCATCCAATTTCAAGTGAATTGGAAAATTGCCAGGAGAGTCGCTCTCTCTTTAAAAGGCGGACACCAACACTTGAAAACCCGGTGAATACAGGACCAAATACTGGTGTATTCATAATAACATCGACTCCTCATCATCATAATATATGAACATTATCTATATGGTGTACGTTTTTATCAACACATTTTTTAAGAATAACTGCATGTTATAAATTACCTTTGTTGTGCACAACGTATTTTACTCATTGAGCACATTTTTCAACTTTTTCAATTTTTTGCACGGCACTTTTTTCTTAAAATATATTTTTTCATATTTTTTCATAATATATTGGACCTTATATGCGAGCTTGCACATTCTTTAAGAATATCACTATTTAACTAAAGACAGTCATCAATTACTATTTAGCCTTCTTGTGGATTGTAAATTCGCTGATTTCAGGACCTCCTTGAAGAACTCTTTTAAACATCTATGGACATTATTTTTCAATTCTAGGGAATCCCTGTTTAACAATACCCAATGAAATATATATTTCGTACTGAATAATACCAAGAACAGTTACTTTGATCAGAATATATAATATACTTTATATACATATAGGATCTCTTATATTTTTATAACTTTTATGAAATTCAAATAATATTACTAAGTATTTTATAGAACAATAAAAATCCTTCCATTCTATCCAAATGCGAGTGTGCCATCACAATTCTTTTCCATTCTTTTGTTTCTTCTCCAATCTAGACACAGTTTGTCTCTGGTGGTCCAGGTCCACCATGCGATCACATAACTCTTGATCAAGTTGAGCCATCCTGGCTTCCAAATGTCTTTTCTCCTCCAAGAGAGCAGATTTTTCTGAAGCGCTGTTTAGAACCTCATCAGCCAGCTCATCTCTTTCCTGCTCTGCATGAAGTCTGGATTGCTCAGAAACTGCAAGTTCCTCTTGAAGTTGGAGAATTTCCGCTTCTATTAGTGACTCTAGTTCCTTCAGTTCATTCATCTCTTTCTGTGACTCCTCTGGAGATTCCTGCAGTTGCTCTGCGAGAACCGCTAGCCCCGTCTCTAGTGTATCTAGGGACTGTGCAGAGCGAGCGAAAACATCAAGTTTGTAGCTGTACTGTCCTGTCAGGTCATCTACAACTGTCAGGATATGAGCTTTAGACACTAGGCTGTCACCCGACTGAACTCTCGTCTCGTCAGATATAACTGTCACCTGGTTGCTACTAGTAACGACTTTAGTTTTGCTGGGTCTTGACATGGTAGCCTCACTCTCGGAGTTGCTAACTGTCACGGCACATAGGCCACTTATACGGCTCGTGTCATTATTAACCCTGGCCTCTAGGGGCACCCCTGAGTCAATCCCCACCTGGGACATTTTATTAATCATAGAAACCTGTGGAGACTGCACATCCACCTCTGGTCCGTGTGGTACACCCTCTAGCCCCGCCACGTTGTCTACAATGGGGTCTCCTAGCGGTGTTTCTTCAACATTTATCAACACTTTTATATCAGACACATGTTTACCCGCAGGGGGAGCTTTTTCCCCAATCACAGCCTGCAAAGAAAAAGGCATGTCATTATTATCACATATTTCATATGACATCACATCTTCCTTATGCATTTCCACACTTTTGTCACCATCACTTTGTATTTGACCAGCACCATTGTTTCCAATGGTCAATATGCTTTTCCCATGCAGGTCAAAGTGCAGCTCCCTTAGATCCTCACTTAAAGGTACAGGTACAAGTTCTGCAGGAGTTTTTGCACTCTCTGCAGAAGTGTCTCCATTACTCCACAACTCCCAGCATAAGGGAAAAGTACACCCCAACCCTGCATAAGCTTATCTGTAACATCAAGTTCATCAGTCTCTGTTCTCATTGGAGTCTCACGCTCAGTGAAAATCAGTGGATAGTCCTTCTCCGCACGACTGTCCAGCACCTTTATTATTTTACCAGTCTCAGGTTTCAATATTGTGCTACCCCTTACCCAGGCTAGCATGGGATCCCGGATCCTTGTCATCCCAAAACTAGCTTTGGTCATGGGCAACTGAGGAAACACAGAAACCTTCTCCCCTGCAGGTTTCTGCGAGGGAGCAATCACAGCAGGCTTATCCGCCTGTTCAGACACAGCTTTTTCTCTGTGTGACTTATCACCTACCGGCCCAGCAGATACCCCCTGCCGCTGGCTCACTGTCACTGGCTCTGCCACATAGTTAATAACAGGAACAGTCTTACCCTTTGTAATCAACCGATCTGGTAAAGCAGTGACATTCTCTCCCGCGGACTCATCAAGGTTGTGGTTGCTCCTAGCAACAGCTTTACTGCACCTCCGCACTTCCTCTCTAGGACTCCGGGCACAGTCACAGGGAAGATATGCACTCCCGAGAACCGCACCGCTCTTCACCCATTTTTCTTCCTGACGTTTGCCCTTGGCAACGGCATATCTTTGCCTTTTATCAGGAACTCCGCTCCACAACTGCCCAAACAATGGAAAGTCCTTGCCCAGTACAAATTCCACTTCCAGTGTCTCACATTTTAACAGCTCCCATTGCACAGAGCCATTATCCGTCACAAAGGTCAGTGACACCGTAGTTTTTGTCTCTGGCCCCCTTGTTACAAAGTCCAGAATTACAGGCAGGACCCGAGACACTTGCTGGCGGGAGTCTAGAATGACCCCCAGCGGGATTCCGCCAATCACTAACTCGCAGGATTTCTCCCACGGGCTATACCATTTTGCAGCCATTTCCACTGATCAGTCTCTTTTACTCGACTACTGGCCCTTTAAGTTCTGCACTGTTTGCACCACAGAAAAAAAAAAAATGTCCAGTTTAACACCAGCAGTCTCTGCTCTGCAAACTAGCAGGCTTCCAGCACTTTTACTTATCAGCAGGGACACCTGCCCGCATCCGACACCAATTGTGGGGGTTTAGCTCTTCTTCAGGGTCATTCTCACAGATACGGCTTCAGGACACCAGGTTTCAGGTCCAAACAGTGCATTTATTGCACGTCAGCAAACCAAACATAAATACAAAAATAAATACCTGCCCGGCTGGGCTCTAACTAAACATGACGTTCCTGACTCACCTAAGTCACTGTCCACACCCTGTGAACCCATGCGGCTTTGTCAGCCAATGTCCCACAGCCTCCTGGCTGCTCCCACAACAATGTCTCCTTGGGGATAGTGGTCTCTCAGCCCTCCAAGCTCAGACCACACAGAGCCACTCCAGCCTTCTGTGTGCAAGTCCCCACCCCCTCTCACTCGGAGGATTCCTTTATCCCCAGGTGATTACTGCACCTGGTCTTTCTTCAGACCTGGCAATTCTGAGGGAAGACACAGCAAATCCTGCCATCTCCCCTAACAACCATGAGGCATGTCCCTGCCTCACAGTACATACATTTTGAGACTGTAAGGGTTAGGAACAAGACAAAAATGATGGGGATAATTAGAAATGTAAAAAAGGACAATACACAACAAATATAAAGCAATTAAATTACTAAAACAGGAAGGAAGCAAAGAAGCACTAAAAATTATAGAAGAAAATAGAAATGTGAAAGACAGATTCAGGCAACTAAGCTGGAAACAGAGAGGCTCATTGCCAAAGAGAATACAACTAACCCTAAAATGTTCTTCAACTTTAACTGGAAAAGGTTTAAACCTGTTGGCCCTTAAAAGAGTGATGAGGGAGGAGTTGTAATAAGCATTAAGCAATGAGGAGAAAGCAAGCTTATTAAATATTTTTTTCGCCACTGTATTCACTGAGAACAATGAATTGCCAGATGAAATGCAGAATGTAAAAGTGGTCTGTCTAACCCAGGAAGAAGTGAAGCTGCATCTCAAAAAGAATAAAATAGACAGAACACTGGGTTCAGATGGCATACACCCCAAGTGCCCAGCTGGGTGGGTTTTGCTTTGGGCATTTGGAAAAGCAAAGCCTTGCCAGCTGGGCACTTGGAAGCCGTTTTCCAGCAGAATAAAAGTACTTTTCCTGGACATGGAATAATCACACAAAGTACACACAGGCATGTTTAGAATGCATGTGCAATCTTCTGTGGGGAAATGCTGTTATATTGGTTAAAAAAATAAAACGTGAGAGACTCCTTTTAACATCTTGTGTGGGCAAACTGAATGTTCTCTAAGAGATACTATCATGGAGCACCTCCATGAAAATAATCAAATAATGCTGTATCAGCATGGTTTCATGAGGAATTGGTTATGTCAAATTAATTTAATCAGTTTCTATGAGGAGGTAAGTTATAGACTTGACTGGGGTGTCAGTGGATGTCGTATATCTGGACTTCTCCAAAGCATTTGATACCGTGCCACATAAAAGGTTAGTATATAAAATGAGAATGCTCGGACTGGGAGAAAACATCTGTATGTAGGTAAGTAACTGGCTCAGTGATAGAAAAAAGAGGGTGGTTATTAACGGTACACACTCAGATTGGGTAACTGTCACTAGTGGAGTACCTCAGGGGCCAGTATTGGGCCCTATTCTCTTCAATATATTTATTAATGATCTTGTAGGCACACATAGTAAAATATCATTTTTTTGCAGATTACACTAAACTGTGTAAAGAAATTAACATGGAAGAGAACAGTATACTGCTACAGATGGATCTGGATAGTTTGGAGGCTTGGGCAGATGAGGTTTAAAAATGACAAATGCAAGGCTATCTTGATTGAAGATCCAATGCAAAATATTATGCACAGATTTCACACAGTGTCTTCAATCAAGATGTCCACGGTGGCTTCTTCATCATCAAATGGATAAGGTGAGTTTTTTTTTTTTTACCGGATTAACCCTGAAAGCCCTTACTATTATTCTCAGATGCCGTAATCAGTGATGAACGTGGCATCTGAGGGATTTAATGATAGGGGGCGGCACGATCGCTGTTCCCCGTCATTGCGCAAACTACTTACAAAGAAATGCATATTGAGACAAAGCAGCGGAATCAAATTTTTCTAAACTTTGCTCAACACTAGTAATAATTATGCAAAAATATCTAAGGTCAGAACAAAGATTCCTCCCAAGATCTATTTATCCCCAGGATTGTGACTGTGAGGAGGGGACATCCTTTGCATCTAGAGGAAAGAAGGTTACTACAACATAGAAGGAGATTCTTTACGGTAAGCAGGGCCATCTTTGTGTTGGAGGACGCTGCGTGCAAAGGTCACATTACTGACAGCCAGGGACTGTAAGTAAATGATTAAAGCCAGGTCCTCCCCAGCAGCTGATAACAGTGCCTGGGCTGTGTGCACTTCTCCCTGTCCCTGCACTTGGCAGACACTCCCTCACTCAGCAGAGCTGGAGAATGCAGAGTTGGAGCAGCGCAGTCCAGGGAAGGGAGATCTGACATCTGCTCAGTGTATAAATGAAAGCAACATGTGGTAAGAGGATCCCTTTGTGCTGCAGGAGATTAACCCTTTAGGGGGGAGGGCTCTGGTTACTGACACTTTTGGGGGGCTATTGTTACTGGCTAGTGAGGGCAGGCAGGATTAGCCTCAGGGTGAGGGCAGTGGCGGCCATCTTAACTGAATAGTGAGATTGCAGTTTTATGCAGACTGGTTGCTAAGGGCTGAATCTTATTAAAAATGGGGTAAGTCAGTCTAATAGTAACTGATTCTGGAATATCATGTTATTAGTAACTACATATATGAAAATTAAAATTAGGGTCTAAGTGTGACAGTTATCCTTTAATGGTAGGTGTACTCTGCCCGCGTACCTAGGACTGAACTGTCCTTGAAAAGACTCTATTACAAGATGTATCCCAATTTCACAGGTCCCGAGCTGTGAAATTGGGATACATCTGGTAATATGGTCTTTTCAAGGACAGTTCAGTCCTAGGTACGCGGGCAGAGTACACCTACCATTAAGGTGTATCTCTGGGATGAGCAGCTGTGGAGGGAAAGTTTAAGGATAGCTATTCCCTGTATCCCAGTTTCTCAGCCTTTTACCACCCTTTGTTTACCGTTGATAGCTTTCTACACACCAATTAGGATGCTTTATCCAAGTAAAAATTTTATTTTATTGTGATTATAAATAAAAGTTAAGTTTTAGGTCCTTGCCCTCAGTGATACATAAGTATTAGTATTACCTACAATACTATTTCTTCCTGGCCGGCTCCAGCATACTTGGAAGAGCCATGCTTTTGGGATGTTTGCTCATTGTGCACATCTGTGTATTCTGTTGTTTACATTGGTCCCCTGATGACCTGGCTGACTGCCAGTGAAACGCGTCGGCACTGTTTTGTTTCAATTGTGTGTGCAAGTTGTGTGTTCTCTGATGAGTGATACCTTTGTATTCTGACGAAGCTGGGCACTCACTGTTAGAGATGCCGTGAACATAAAGTTTTCTGTTCGTGAAAAGGCGAACGCGAATTTGCGCAAATGTTCACTAACGGGCGAAACGCCATAGACTTCAATAGGCAGGAGAATTTTAAAATTCACAGGGACTCTTTCTGGCCACAATAGTGATGGAAAAGTTGTTTCAAGGGGACTAACACCTGGACTGTGGCATGCCGGAGGGGGATCCATGGCAAAACTCCATTATGTAGTTGACGCAGAGTCGGGTTTTAATCCATAAAGGCCATAAATCACCTAACATTCCTAAATTGTTTGGAATAACGTGCTTTAAAACATCCAGTGTGTGTATACGATCAGGTATGATGTTGTATCAATCAGGTAGTGTAAGGGTTACGCCCGTTTCACAGTGACAGACCAAACTCTGACAGACCAAACTCCCCGTTTAACGCACCGCAAACAACTGCAAAGAGTTGTCATCAATAGTTGACACACTCATGACATAAATTTTAATCCTCTATGCATCAATCTTAATGTAGTGATGACTGTGCTCGTGCGCACATTCGGGAGATTGCAGGCAATGGAGGTTTTTCAAAGCCTATGGTCGTGCTGAGGTAGTTCAGTGACAGTTAAGTGACCCAGAAAATAATGATTCTGGAGTGTAGCCCATTGTTGGCCTAGTAGGCTTTAAAGATCACCTTAGATCAGGCATCCCCCATTTGCGGCCCTCCAGCTGTTGTAAAACTACAACTCCCACAATGCCCTGCTGTAGGCTGATACCTGTAGGCTGTTCGGGCATGCTGGGAGTTGTAGTTTTGCAACAGCTGGAGGGCCGCAGTTTGAGGATGCCTGCCTTAGAAGATCACAAAGAAAATTAATGTTTTTTCTATGAAAAATTATCCAGCCGATCGCTTTAGGTCTGTTCACAATGAAGCAACGACCTTATCATCTGGGGTGTGCCAACATTGCCAACACACTCATAGAGGTAATCGCTTCATTGTGATACACAAGCCCCTTCATCACAACAAGGTAACGATCACGAAGGGGAATTGACACATGTATGTGCCTCTTTTTTTGTTTTGCTTTTTGCAGCCACAGTGCAGCACCAGAGGCCAGAAAAACTAGGTATTGTTTTCCAGGCAGAGAGTGTACTAAAACATTGTGGCTTGAACCCTAGTTGGTGGCAGAGAAGTCACGCAAGTCACCCGGCATGCAGAGATTAAATACAGCAGCGTGGGGACCATTTTTAGCCCAAGGCATCTCATCAGGCCTTTTTTAGTCAAATGCATCCCCCACTGTCAGTCACTTTGGGATACATGCCTCATTCATCTTAATAAAGGTGAGGTAATCTAGACTTTTTTGACCTAGGCAACTTCTCTTCTCAGGGACAATACCTCCTGCTGCACTGAAGGTCCTTTCTGACAGGACACTTGAAGCGGGGCAGGCCAGAAGTTCTATCGCAAATTGGGATAGCTCAGGCCACAGGTCAAGCCTGCAAACCCAGTAGTCAAGGGGTTCATCGCTCCTCAGAGTGTCGATATCTGCAGTTAATGTGAGGTAGTCTGCTACCTGTCGGTCGCGTAGGACTTAAAAAGCTCTGCATGTCCTCCATGAACAACACGTCTTTAAAGCGTCCTGTCCATGCCGGCATGGTCGTGGTAGGAGGAAGATTACTTTCACCTCTTCCCCTGATAGATTCCTGTTGTGCTGTGACATTACCCTTATACGCTGTGTAAAGCAAACTTTTTAACTTGTTTTGGAACTGCTGCATCCTTTCCGACTTCCGGTAAATCAGTAACATTTCAGCCACTTTCTGCTTATACCGGGGGTCTAGTAGCGTGGCCACCCAGTACAGGTCCTTCTCCTTCAGCCTTTTTATACGAGGGTCCCTCATCAGGCATGACAGCATGAAAGACCCCATTTGCACAAGGTTGGATGCCAAACTACTCATGTCCCGTTCCTCGTCCTTACTGATCTCATTGAAGGTATATTCTTCCCCCTAGCCACGTACAACACCATGAGTCCCAGATAGGTGACAACGAGCACCCTGGGATGCCTGCTGTGGTTAGTCTTCCTCCTCCTCAAAGCCACATTCTGACTCCTCTTCCTCAGACTCCTCTTCTAGCTTTGCCGCAGGTCCAGCAAGTGATGATGATAAGGCTGTTTATGGTGGTGATGGTGACCACAACTCTTCCTCTTCACGCTCATCTACTGCCTGATCCAGCACTCTTCGCAGGGCACGCTCCAGGAAGAAAACAAATGGGATGAGGTCGCTGATGGTGCCTTCGGTGCGACTGACTAGGTTTGTCACCTCCTCAAAAGAGCCTACAGGCATTGCGCATGAGCGTCCAGTAACGTGGCAAAAAAAATACCCAGCTCCGCAGAGGCTGTCCTAGCACCCCAGTCATACAAATACTCGTTGACGGCTTTTCTTGTTGGAGCAGGCGGTCAAACATTAGGAGTGTTGAATTCCAATGTGTCGGGCTGTCGCAAATCAAGCGCCTCACTGGCATGTTGTTTCACCGCTGAATATCAGAAAAGTGTGCCATGGCAGTGTAGGAACGCCTGAAATGGCCACACACCTGGCCTGCTTGAGGACGTCCTGTAAGCCTGGGTACTTATACACAAAGCGTTGTACGATCAGATTCAACACATGTGTCAACTTGCCCAAATTCAATGCCGCCAACAGATTGCTTCTGTTGTCACACACCACTTTGCCGATCTCCAGTTGGTGCGGGGTAAGCCACTGATCCACCTGTGCGTTCAGGACGAACAGGATTGCTGGTCCGGTGTGACTCTCTGCTTTCAGGCAAGTCAACCCCAAGATGGCGTGACACTGTCGTATCCGGGATGTGGAATAGTCCCTGGGGAGCTGGGGGGTGCAGTTGATGTGGAGCAAGATGCAGCAGCAGAAGAGGACTCAGCCGAGGAAGTTTGCAAAGAGGATAGAGTAGGAGGAGTAGAGAAGGTGGCAGCAGGCCTGCCTGAAAGTCGTGGCGGTGTCACCAACTCTGCTGCAGAGCCACACATTCCATGCTTGGCAGCCGTCAGCAGATTTACCCAATGCGCAGTGTACGTGATATACCTGCCCTGACCATGCTTTGCAGACCAGGTATCAGTGGTCAGATGGACCCTGGCCCCAACATTGTGTGCCAGACATGCCATGACTTCCTTTTCCACAATAGAGTACAGGTTGGGTATTGCCTTTTGTAAAATAAAAATTCGGCCGGGTACCTTCCACTGCGGTGTCCCAATAGCTACAAATTTTTTGAAGGCCTCAGACTCCAACAGCTTGTATGGTAAAAGCTGGCAGGCTAAGAGTTCCGACAAGCCAGCTGTCAGACGCCGGGCAAAGGGGTGAATCTGTGACATTGGCTTCTTACGCTCAAACATTTCCTTGACAGACACCTGACTGTGGGCAAATGAGCAGGAACTGCTGAAGGTGAGAGGCGGAGGGGCGGGTGGTTGAGAGGGGGCAAGGAGGACATCAGTGGTTGACATGGCTAAAGATGCTGGACCAGGAGGAGGTTGGTGGCTTTGAGTTTGTGTGCTGCTTGTACTCATGTGTTGATCCCATAGGCGTTTGTGATGTGAGATCATGTGCCTTCGCAAAGCAGTTGTACCTAGGTGGGTGTTGGACTTCCCACGACTCAGTTTCTTTTGTCACAGGTTGCAAATGGCATCGCTGTTATCAGGGCAGACACACAAAAATGCCACACTTCTGAGCTTTGCAATGACGGCATTCTGGTGGTGGCAACAGCATGCATTGATTGGCGTGCTGTCTGGCTGACCCCGGGTGCCGATACATGCTGTATGACTGTGCCACTAGCTCCTTGCGACGACCTCCCCCTGCTTCCAACTCGTATCCTCCTCCTCTCTGTCTCCCCATCTAAACTTTCCCCCTGTTCTTCTTCTCTTCGAGCGGGCACCCACGTGACATCCACGGACACATCATCATCGTCAATCGCTTCACTTGTATCTGACAACTCAGCAAAGGAAGCAGCAGTGGGTACAACATCATAATCATCACACCATACATCCATGTGTGCAAGGCTGCCTGACTGAGACATATCCCTGTTATCTATATCCTCTGGCAATAATGGTTACGCATCACTCATTTCTTCCAACTTATGTGTAAATAACTCCTCTGACAGATCAAGTGAAGCGGCTGTGGTGCTAGTGTTGGTGGTGGCGGCGGGCTGGCGAGTGGTAACTTGAGAGGTGCCTGAAGCTGAGCTGGAGGAGGATGGTGTGTCAAGGTTCTGAGCGGAAGCTGTAGAATATTGGGTCTGTGTAAGCCAGTCAATTATGTCCTCAGAATTTTTCGAGTTCAGGGTACATGGCCTCTGATCACTGGGCATTATTCTAGGGCCAAAGAAAATCACAGCACCACGACCACGACGGTCATTTTTTTAAATATATTAGGCTACTTTCACACTTGCGTTCAGAGCGGATCCGTCTGAGACGGATCCGCTCATATAATGCAGACGGTGGCTCGGTTCAGAACGGATCCGTCTGCATTATATTGTTAAAAAAATTTCTAAGTGTGAAAGTAGCCTGAACGGATCCGTCCAGACTTTTACATTGAAAGTCAATGGGGGACGGATCCGTTTGAAGATTGAGCCATATTGTGTCATCTTCAAACGGATCCGTCCCCATTGACTTACATTGTAAGTCTGGACGGATCCGCACGCCTCCGCACGCCTCCGCACAGCCAGGCGGAAACCCAAACGCTGCAAGCAGCGTTCGGGTGTCCGCCTGCTGAGCGGAGCGGAGGCTGAACGCTGCCAGACTGATGCATTCTGAGCGGATCCGCGTCCACTCAGAATGCATTAGTGCTGGACGGATGCGTTCGGGGCCGCTTGTGAGCCCCTTCAAACGGAGCTCACAAGAGGACACCCGAACGCTAGTGTGAAAGTAGCCTTAGTGGTACTATGCGTGCAAGGTACTGTGCCACCCTATATGAGTGGTGGGCAGTGGGCACAGTACAGTCAGTGGGCCTGACACTCACTGGCAGGCAACTGCAATTATATTACAGAGAAAAAATTAAATGACTTTTTTATCTGCAAGGTACTGTGCCACCCTATATGAGTGGTGTGCACACAGTACAGTCTGTGGGCCTGTTGCCTCTCACACACGTGCAGGCAACTACAATATATATATAGAAAAAATAAATAAATGCAGACTGATGTACAAGCCCTAAAAAGGGCTTTTTTGGGTGCTGTCAGGACGCTGTCCTTACAGCAGATGAGTTTTTGAGGACTGCAGTGGACACAGAACACTGGCCTAGCTAACGATTTCCCTATTAATTCAGCAGCAGCAGCAGCACTCTCCCTGCTCTAACTAACACTGCAGCTTCAGAATGAATCTAAGAGGGCTGCCGTCCTTGCTTTTTTATAGGAGGCGGGAGGGTCTGGGAGGGAGGGTATGCTGATTGGCTGGAATGTGTCTGCTAACTGTGAGGTACAGGGTCAAAGTTTGCTCAATGATGACGTATAGGGGGCGGACCGAACATTGCATATGTTCGCCCGCCGCGGTGAATGCGAACAAGTTCGCAGGCAAATAGTTTGGGACATCTCTAGTCACTGTCACTGTTTGCAAGGGACACCAAGGGACATACAGGGAGGGTTTCATATTTAGTTAGAACCCAAGGATTAATTAGGGTAAGAGACCTAGTATCTGTCTCCCTCTTTATTGGTATCCCTATGTTTTGTAAACTCACCCTCTCAGCGAGTGTTTATATCTCACACTTGCTTTCATCTTCTACCATTTTACATTATCTGGTGGTGTATGACTACTGACGTTTGTAGTTTTAAGTCAAACTATTGGGCCTATTATTTTAACCATTGACTATTAAAAGTTATATTTTAAGGTAACCCCATTTATCAGATATAATTCAGATTAGAGTTTGCCAAACAACATCTAAAAAAGCCTTCACAGTTATGGAACAACATCCTATGGACAGATGAGACCAAGATGAACTTGTACCAGAGTAATGGGAAGAGAAGAGTATCAAGAAGGAAAGGAACTGCTCATGAGCCTAAGCATACCACCTCATCAGTGAAGCATGGTGGTGGTAGTGTCATGGCGTGGGCATGTATGGCTGCCAATGGAACTGGTTCTCTTGTATTTATTGATGATGTGACTGCTGACAAAAGCAGCAGGATGAATTCTGAAGTGTTTCGGGCATTATTATCTGCTTATATTCAGCCATATGCTTCAGAACTCATTGGACGGCGCTTCACAGTGCAGATGGACAATGACCCAAAGCATACTGCAAAAGCAACAAAAGAGTTTTGTAAGGGAAAGAAGTGGAACGTTATGCAATGGCCAAGTCAATCACCTGACCTGAATCCGATTGAGCATGCATTTCACTTGCTGAAGACAAAACTGAAGGGAAAATGCCCCAAGAACAAGCAGGAACTGAAGACAGCTGCAGTAGAGGCCTGGCAGAGCATCACCAGGGATGAAACCCAGCGTCTGGTGATGTCTATGCATTCCAGACTTCAGGCTGTAATTGACTGCAGGGATTTGCAACCAAGTATTAAAAAGTGAAAGTTTGATTTATAATTATTATTCTGTCCCATTACTTTTGGTTCCTTAACAAGTGGGAGGCACATATGCAAACTGTTGTAATTCCTACAATGTTCACCTGATTTGGATGTAAATACCCTCAAATTAAAGCTGACAGTCTGCAGGTAATGCACATTTTGTTTGTTTCATTTTAAATCCATTGTGGTGGTGTATAGAGCCAAAAATGTTAGAATTGTGTCAATGTCCCAATATTTATGGACCTGACTGTATATCTTGTTGGACAGAAATAGGCCACTATGTACTTTGACCAGAAAAAAAAATGAAAAAATCTGATTCAAGTGCATATATATATATATATATATATATATATATTTCTTGAAGTACGGAAATACGCAACTATACACTTTTAATAGAAATAACTGCAACAGTGCAGTGCGTATATATTTTTATTTTTTTACATTAATACACCCCTATACGCTTTCACCAGAAATAACTGCAACAGAGACGTTTCAGCACATGGGCATACCCCCTGCCTTTTAAATAAACCTGATCTGGATGCCATTTTATATTTAGTCTTTTGCCAGTGTAGGGACAGGTTGCTGTTTGGAGCAGGGACAGACTGTTAGGGACAAAAAAGGATAGCTAATAGGGCCACAAAAGTCCTTTTAAGGACTGGTATAGGTGTGCTATCGATAGGTGTGACATACTGAGGGGTGTAATATACTTATAATATACTTTATAACATAGAAAGTATATTATAATGCAATTGTATTGTGCAGCAGTTGTGTGCGGTACTGCTGCAATACTGCAGTCATGCAGCCACACAAAGTGACAAACGCTATTGAAACAAATAATTTCTACTGGTGTGATTTACCAGTTGCCCCCCAAAAAACTGATTGAGGCAGGGGTGTTGCCGTATTTTTCGCCCTATAAGACGCACCCCCCCCCCAAAGTGGGGGGAAAATAGCAGTGCGTCTTATGGGGGCGAATGCTGCAAACGTCCGGTGAATATGCTGAGAGGGAGAAGGGGCTGGGAGCCTGCATCTGTTTATGTAATGGCAGCAGGCCCAGTGCAGTAACTGTATTCTACTGGATCCGATAAACAACAACACACATATACGTAAATAACAAAATATTTTATTAATTCATCACATAAAGGACAAAAACCGTAGACGTGAACTAAATAAATAAATAGATAGCAGCAATAAAGTGGCGACACTGCAAGTCAGCGCCCCACCAAGGTTACAGTGCGGGTGTATCCCCCAAGCGCACGTCACTTACTAGCCTGTGCCAACCACATGGTTAAAGCGAGAACATTGTTCTCATACACCGGCCAGGTAGAAACGTGGGCTCAAAATAACAATATAATTGTTGCCATGCTAGCTGTAATAGGAATATGAAATGGATGCAGTGTGTGGAAATTCACCCCAACAACAGCACCATAGCGTGCAAAAATGCATCAAACATATAACACTGAACTGCCAGCATGGAAAATACATATAATATCAAGTGAAGGGGAACCAACCTTGAGACCTTGGTGAGCGCACCCCTGACGCGCGTTTTCGCTCAGCTCTTCAGAAGGGGCGTGTATTCAGTCAAGCTACTCCACTTTTAAATCCCACCACAGCTGGGAGATTGCCCCGACCACCTATCACACTATACCTAACTTACTTGCCTATTACATCGCCTCCGCCCATCCCCGGCTGCAGCAATCAAACCACCGACGTCACCACTACATCACATCCGCTTCGTCATATCCGCCCAAAGTTGCCGGCACGAAGCCTGTTGAGCACATCACTTCCGCCCATCCTGTCAGCAGTCAGGTCCGTACTCGCGCTGTCAGTGGTCAGGTCCGTACTCGTATCTCATCGCCCCATCTTACATCCTCACACCCGGTCCCAATTGATATTGAAACACCATTTATTAACCTAACGGCAGATATTGTGGGGTAAACTAACAGTACTATATCCTTAACTATGACGCCCGTCACCAGCCCCAAGGTTCATTCCCCAGTACATAAATACAGATACACAATGGTAGGATTGCAAGAATAATGATAATCATAACTCCATCACAAGTGTCATACATAGTATATGCAATAAATATTAATTATTAAAAATATATATATATATTGGATATTAGGCATATATTACAAAGTGATTAATGCAGCATAATCAATAATTGCACAATTCATAGGTGTGTGCAAACCCCACCAGAGTTTTGCACAGGACCCAATCACTAATAGCTAACCTCAATAAATTAACTTAATTACAATAAATAAGTACATTATGACCTTTACACACATACACAACATATCCACACATCCACACTCATACCACCTGGTATGAAGCCACATATACGTATATGTTAATCCTTTCTTTTTTCTTTTTTGTGACCACATATCCACCCATACACCAACCTAACCCTAACAATAAATATAATACCATGCCTCATACATGGTTATTTTCTTATGCGCCATCTTACTAGATGAAGCATTTCTGTTATTTTTGTACACAAATGTGAATCAATGCCCTAAAATAAAGTGCAAAAGTGCAAAGTGAAAAGTGCTCAGTGCGCATGCCGTGACGTGCAAAAGTGAAAACTGAGAAAAATAATACGTAATAATAAATAAGAATAATGATTATACCAAGCTCATTATAAATGCAAGTACATGTGACATAAATACCTAAAATTGCATTCCTCCAAAAACGCAGAATAAAATATAAACTACATAGGTGAATAACCATCTGTGAAAATATACGACATATTGATCACACTATGACATATCCGCTATCTTTATACGGGTACCAGATCCTATAGTGGTCACTACAGTCCCAAAAGTCTTGAGATACAGGCGGGGCATCGGTGGTGACAGGAATCGGGTACACATCTCTCAATCTGCAGCATATGAAGTCAAGTGGGTACATCCCGAATAGAACACTAAATAAATCAAGACCTGTTAAAATACAAAGAATAAAACCATTAATAATGACAGTTAAAACCAATTAATAAGTCCTGGGTATTGGACCCAGACCAGGAGCAGATGAATCCCAGGAGGCCTACTGGTCCGAGCTGAGGGCACAGAGGAGCACCACACTACGACATGACTAAAGGGGAGGAGAGGAAAAGAGGAAAAAGGGGAGGAAAGGGGGGGGAGGGGAAAAGGGAAAGGGGAGGGGGGGAGAAAAAGGAAGGAAAAAGGGGAGGGGGGAGGGGAGAATATGGGGGGGGGGAAGGGGAAGGGGAATAGCGAGGGGAGGAGAAGATACCACTAAACCAGAGGTCCAAGAGGAGGGAGGAATCGTTATCACCCAAATTGCTTAATCAGAGGAATGGGGCAAAACTATTGCCCTCATTCAACCCAGATGGTGCAACTGTATTCAACAGAAATATCCATTTTGTTTCTTTTTGAGCTAGTGTTTTCTTCCAATCACCTCCTCTTGGGGAGATAAGTACACGGTCCACACCTCTAATCCTTAACAATGTCCCATCCGAGTTATGTTTCTCTTTAAAATGTCTCGGTAAGGTCTTCAATTCTGTGACATCTTGTTCTTCTCTTGCTACCTCAATGGAAAGGACATGTTCCCTCACCCTTCTTCTTAACTGCCGGGATGTCAATCCCACATAGATGAGATTGCAAGGACAAATTGCACAATACACAACACCTATTGTTGTGCAGCTGATGGTGTGTGTGATCGTAAACACACAGGCAACACACTTCCCACATTCTTTGCTCCCCCACGGTGGCCCTTTACTGCCAAACAGCCTCATTTCCTTGCGGACATAATGGCTGCGGACCAGTTGGTCCCGCAGATATTTAGACCTCCGGAAGGTTATCGAAGCCTGTGGGGGTATCGCCTCCTGTAGCTGGGGATCCGATGTCACAAAAAAGAAAAAAGAAAGGATTAACATACACTCACCTAAAGAATTATTAGGAACACCATACTAATACGGTGTTGGACCCCCTTTTGCCTTCAGAACTGCCTTAATTCTACGTGGCATTGATTCAACAAGGTGCTGATAGCATTCTTTAGAAATGTTGGCCCATATTGATAGGATAGCATCTTGCAGTTGATGGAGATTTGAGGGATGCACATCCAGAGCACGAAGCTCCCGTTCCACCTCATCCCAAAGATGCTCTGTTGGGTTGAGATCTGGTGACTGTGGGGGCCATTTTAGTACAGTGAACTCATTGTCATGTCCAAGAAACCGATTTGAAATGATTCGAGCTTTGTGACATGGTGCATTATCCTGCTGGAAGTAGCCCTCAGAGGATGGGTACATGGTGGTCATGAAGGGATGGACATGGACAGAAACAATGCTCAGGTAGCCCGTGGCATTTAAATGATGGCCAATTGGCAGTAAGGAGCCTAAAGTGTGCCCAGAAAACATCCCCCACACCATTACACCACCACCACCAGCCTGCACAGCGGTAACAAGGCATGATGGATACATGTTCTCATGCTGTTTACGCCAAATTCGGACTCTACCATTTGAATGTCTCAACAGAAATCGAGACTCATCAGACCAAGCAACATTTTTCCAGTTTTCAACTGTCTAATTTTGGTGAGCTTGTGCAAATTGTAGCCTCTTTTTCCTATTTTTAGTGGAGATAAGTGGTACCCAGTGCGGTCTTCTGCTGTTGTAGCCCACCTTTCTTTCCCATTCTGACATTCAGTGTGGAGTTTAGAAGATTGTCTTGACCAGGACCACAACCCTACATGCATTGAAGCAACTGCCATGTGATTGGTTGACTAGATAATCACATTAATTAGAAAAAGAACAGGTGTTCCTAATAATTCTTTAGGTGAGTGTATATGTATATGTGGCTTCATACCAGGTGGTATGAGTGTGGATGTGTGGATATGTTGTGTATGTGTGTAAAGGTCATAATGTACTTATTTATTGTAATTAAGTTAATTTATTGAGGTTAGCTATTAGTGATTGGGTCCTGTGCAAAACTCTGGTGGGGTTTGCACACACCTATGAATTGTGCAATTATTGATTATGCTGCATTAATCACTTTGTAATATATGCCTAATATCCAATATATATATATATTTTTAATAATTAATATTTATTGCATATACTATGTATGACACTTGTGATGGAGTTATGATTATCATTATTCTTGCAATCCTACCATTGTGTATCTGTATTTATGTACGGACCTGACTGCTGACAGGATGGGCGGAAGTGATGTGCTCAACAGGCTTCGTGCCGGCAACTTTGGGCGGATATGACGAAGCGGATGTGATGTAGTGGTGACGTCGGTGGTTTGATTGCTGCAGCCGGGGATGGGCGGAGGCGATGTAATAGGCAAGTAAGTTAGGTATAGTGTGATAGGTGGTCGGGGCAATCTCCCAGCTGTGGTGGGATTTAAAAGTGGAGTAGCTTGACTGAATAGACACCCCCCTTCTGAAGAAGCTGAGCGAAACGCGCGTCAGGGGTGCGCTTACCAAGGTCTCAAGGTTGGTTCTCCTTCACTTGATATTATATGTATTTTCCATGCTGGCAGTTCAGTGTTATATGTTTGATGCATTTTTGCACGCTATGGTGCTGTTGTTGAGGTGAATTTCCACACACTGCATCCATTTCATATTCCTATTACAGCTAGCATGGCAATTATTATATTGTTATTTTGAGCCCACGTTTCTACCTGGCCGGTGTATGAGAACAATGTTCTCGCTTTAACCATGTGGTTGGCACAGGCTAGTAAGTGACGAGCGCTTGGGGGATACACCTTGGTGGGGCGCTGACTTCCAGTGTCGCCACTTTATTGCTGCTATTTATTTATTTAGTTCATGTCTACGGTTTTTGTCCTTTATGTGATGAATTAATAAAATATTTTGTTATTTACGTATATGTGTGTTGTTGTTTATCGGATCCATTTGAGTTTTGCTCACACATGGTTTTCTCACAGTTTTTGAGAAGCTTTTCGGTTATCACTGTATTCTACTACAGCGGGCCCCGCTCTCTGTAGTATACAGTAATCATATCTAACTTGTAGCTATTGGTTAAAGTATTCCAATCATCTTAACTCTAACGCTGTACTACTTACAACAAACTTCTTGGCAGTCAGGAGGCCGGGTAGGCGCTCGTAGCGTAGTGAGCTACGTAGTGAGCTACTGCCAAGAAGTTAGTTGTAAGTAGTACAGCGTTAGATTTAAGATGATTGGATTGCTTTAAACAATAGCCACAAGTTTGATATGGGGCCCGGTGTACTAGAATACAGTGACTGCTCTGGGCCCCACTGCCATTACAGAATCAGATGCCGGCCCCTATTTTCTACACAGGGACACTGTTATGTGGGATCTGTGGATGACACATTAGATGCTATATATGTGTCATCCACAGATGCCCCCATAACAGTGCCATCCACATATGCCCCCATAACAGTGCCATCCACATATGCCCCCTATAACAGTGCCATCCACAGATCCAACATAATAGTGTCATCCACAGACCACCATTACGGTAGTTCAAAACCCACCAAAAGAACACTTTATGGTTCAATTTTTTTCCACTTATTTTCCTCCTCAAAAACCCAGGTGCGTCTTATGGGCAGGTGTGTCTTATAGGGCGAAAAATATGGTATATACAAATAATATACTTTCTATATAGTGCATTTGGGTAGTGCAGCATTGGTTTGCGGTTTTGCAGCGTTAACTCAGCTACAGATAGTGACAAACGACATTGGAACAAATAATTTCTACTGGTGTGAAATACCAGTTGCCCCCTAAAAAAGCTGATTGAAGCAGGGGTGTGATAAACCAATAATATACTTTGGTAGTGCAGTATTTTTTTTCTGGTTTTGCTGCGTTACCGCATCTACAGAGTGATAAACGCTATTATACCCAATAATTTCTACTGGTTTGATTTACCAGTTGACCCCCAAAAAACTGATTGAAGCAGGAGCGTTATATACCATAATATACTTTCTATATAGTGCATTTAGGTAGTGCAGCATTTGTTTGCGGTTTTGCTGCGTTACCACATCTACACAGACTGACAAACGCTATTGAAAATAATAATTTCTACTGGTATGATTTACCAGTTGCCCCCCAAAAAACTGATTGAAGCAGAGGTGTTATATACCATAATATACTTTCTATATAGTGCATTTAGGTAGTGCAGCATTTGTCTGTGGTTCTGCTGTGTTACCACAGCTACACATACTGGTGTGATTTACCAGTTGCCCCCAAAACAACTGACTGAGGCAGGGGTGTGATATACCTTCTTCCACAAATACTGCTCTTCTATAGGGACTTTTGTCACAGGGTCAATTTGAAAATGACAAGCAGAGCAAGAGACAGGCCATTCCGCAGGGGAGGTAGGGGTCTGGCAGGTGCACCAGGCCAGAGCCTAAGTGGGAAGTTGCAGAAGGTGCATGCAATTTCATCAAAGGACGCACCAGACTTGGTTGAGTGGCTCACTCAGTCTTCTGCTTTTGGACCCTCCTCATCCTCTCTATCTGCACCCCCAAAGACACCAACACCAGCATATCCCCTCCGCTCGAGTCAGAGGAATTATTTCCCCATCTATTACAAGACCTTACCGATGTGCAGCAATTATTGGGATCAGGAAGAGGCTCTATCAACGGTTGCCACCCAGCAGTTCAAAGAGTTTTATTTTCATAACTATGAAAATTGTAGATTCACACTGAAGGCATCAAAACTATGAATTAACACATGTGGAATTATATACATAACAAAAAAGTGTGAAACAACTGAAAATATGTTATATTCTAGGTTCTTCAAAGTAGCCACCTTTTGCTTTGATTACTGCTTTGCACACTCTTGGCATTCTCTTGATGAGCTTCAAGAGGTAGTCACCTGAAATGGTCTTCCAACAGTGTTGAAGGAGTTCCCAGAGATGCTTAGCACTTGTTGGCCCTTTCGCCTTGACTCTGCGGTACAGCTCACCCCAAACCATCTCGATTGGGTTCAGGTCCGGTGACTGTGGAGGCCAAACTTTTGGTCTGTACTGTATATGGCCACGTTCAGCGGCAAGTGAATGTATCTCTGGCACACAGTGTCGGTGCCAAGATACATCTGACCACAGACATGTGGCCTAGAAAAACACGGGCAGGAAAGGTACATAACTTTTACTGCCCACTGGTTGAACCTTCTGACGGCTGTCATGCATGCAACCCTTGGCACCCATGTAGATTTGGTGTTACCGCCTCTTCTTCTCCTCCTCCTACTTGATCCTCACTCTCCTCCTCGGCTGACTCCTCCTTTTCTGCTGCTACCGTCTCTTCTACTGCGCACCCCAAGCTCCACAGAACATATTCCACATGACAGGTGAGACTTTGCCATGCTGTGCTGCAGTTGTTGTGCCTGGAAGCCAATAGCCACACCGGTCCTGCACTCCTTTCAGCTTTGCGGTCCCAGGCCGATCAGCGGCTAACCCCTCTCAATTTTATAGTTGGTAAAGTGGTGTGCGACAACGGTGCCACTCTGCTGAGTGCGCTGAAACAGGAAAAAATTACATATGTGCCGTGCATGGCACACATCCTGAAATTAGTCGTACAGCCAAATACCCCTGGTCCAAGATGTCTTGAGGCAGGCCAGGAAAATCTCTAGCCATTTTAGAAGATCTTAAACGGCCATGGCTTGCCTTGCTGACATTCAGTGGCGACAACGCCTGCTCATCAGACGTCTGATTTGTGACTGCCCGATGCGATGGAACTCAACCTTGTATATGATTGATAGGCTGATCCAGCAGAAACGTGCAGTTAACAACTAACTGTACGAACTCTGCGGCAGGACAGCGTCTGGGAAGCTTTGTTTTTTTTCACCAAGCCAGTGGCTGCTCATGCACGACGCATGCAGACTTCTGCGGCCATTTGATGAGATCACCAAACTAGTCAGTCGCAGAAGGGCGCCATCAGTGACATCGTACCTTACTCCTTCTTTCTGGAGCATGCATTGCATTGTGTCATCGATCAAGCCGTCGAGGAGCAGGAAAATGAGGAAGTCGCAATGCTGGATAAATTCCCAGGGGGGGGGCTACTCCATCTGAGACAAGTCAAAAACAGGAGTCTGAAGAGGAGTCAGAGGAGGATGGTGCCGAGGCGGAGGAGGAGCAAGAAGAACATGCTTTAAACTTTTCTGGGATCCCGGTACAAACACAAAATGGTGGAAATGTTACCACCATGACAGAGGGCTGTCAGAATGCAGCACTTCCAGGCCTTGATTCCAGAAATGCTGCATTCTGCTTTTGCAGGCGCTGGCAGAGGAATTTCCACTCACAGAGAAACAGTTGCGGGTACCAATCCAACAGCGCATGCAATAAGAGGGCGGTTTGAAGATGTGTTGGTCACTTCGGATATAATATCATTCTTGCAGCCAACCCATCGACAGGGAGCGCCTAGACTGACAGGTGTCCAACTACATCCGGTTAACGGCCGATGTGGACGCTCTGAGCAGCGATGAACCCCTAGACTACTGGGTGTTCAGATTGACCTGTGGCCAGAGCTGGCACAATTTGCCATGGAACTGTTGGCTTGCCCCTCTTCCAGTGTCCTGTCCGAAAGGACGTTCAGTGCAGCAGGGGGGATCGTGACCGATTAGCGCACACTCGCCTAGCTCACGACAATGTGGAATACCTCACATTTCTAAAAATAAATGAAGCATGGATTTTGGATGAATTCAACAAACGTTTGATTGAATTTCCCCATTAGGTGTTCACAGGATAAAAATGTAACTGTTGGCCAGTACGGGCCCAAAAAATTAGCGAATAGGAATTCACCTGACAGTAAAGAACTTTGGATTTTGTGGCTAGAGGTACATTAGGCGTTCACAGGATAAATATGTAACTGTCGGCCAGTACGGGCCCCAAAAATTACCCAATAGGCATTCACCTGACAGCAAAAAACTTTGGATTCTGTGGCTGGAGGTGCATTAGGCGGTCACAGGATAAATATGTAACTGTCGGCCAGTATAGGGCCCAAAAATTAAGCAATAGGCATTCAGCTGACAGCAAAGAACTTTGGATTATGTGGCTGGAGGTACAGTAGGCGGTCACAGGATAAAAATTTAGCTGTCGGCCAGTACAGGCCCCAAAAATTAGGCAATAGGCATTCACCTGACAGCAAAGAACTTTGGATTCTGTGGCTGGAGGTACATTAGACGGTCACAGGATAAATATGAAACTGTTAGCCAGTATAGGCCCCAATTATTAGGCATTCACCTGACATAAAAGTCCTTTTATGCCGCTGTATACAGGGAGTGCAGAATTATTAGGCAAGTTGTATTTTTGAGGATTAATTTTATTATTGAACAACAACCATGTTCTCAATGAACCCAAAAAACTCATTAATATCAAAGCTGAATATTTTTGGAAGTAGTTTTTAGTTTGTTTTTAGTTTTAGCTATTTTAGGGGGATATCTGTGTGTGCAGGTGACTATTACTGTGCATAATTATTAGGCAACTTAACAAAAAACAAATATATACCCATTTCAATTATTTATTTTTACCAGTGAAACCAATATAACATCTCAACATTCACAAATATACATTTCTGACATTCAAAAACAAAACAAAAACAAATCAGTGACCAATATAGCCACCTTTCTTTGCAAGGACACTCAAAAGCCTGCCATCCATGGATTCTGTCAGTGTTTTGATCTGTTCACCATCAACATTGCGTGCAGCAGCAACCACAGCCTCCCAGACACTGTTCAGAGAGGAGTACTGTTTTCCCTCCTTGTTAATCTCACATTTGATGATGGACCACAGGTTCTCAATGGGGTTCAGATCAGGTGAACAAGGAGGCCATGTCATTAGATTTTCTTCTTTTATACCCTTTCTTGCCAGCCACGCTGTGGAGTACTTGGACGCGTGTGATGGAGCATTGTCCTGCATGAAAATCATGTTTTTCTTGAAGGATGCAGACTTCTTCCTGTACCACTGCTTGAAGAAGGTGTCTTCCAGAAACTGGCAGTAGGACTGGGAGTTGAGCTTGACTCCATCCTCAACCCGAAAAGGCCCCACAAGCTCATCTTTGATGATACCAGCCCAAACCAGTACTCCACCTCCACCTTGCTGGCGTCTGAGTCGGACTGGAGCTCTCTGCCCTTTACCAATCCAGCCACGGGCCCATCCATCTGGCCCATCAAGACTCACACTCATTTCATCAGTCCATAAAACCTTTAAAAAATCAGTCTTGAGATATTTCTTGGCCCAGTCTTGACGTTTCAGCTTGTGTGTCTTGTTCAGTGGTGGTCGTCTTTCAGCCTTTCTTACCTTGGCCATGTCTCTGAGTATTGCACACCTTGTGCTTTTGGGCACTCCAGTGATGTTGCAGCTGTGAAATATGGCCAAACTGGTGGCAAGTGGCAACTTGGCAACTGCACGCTTGACTTTTCTCAGTTCATGGGCAGTTATTTTGCGCCTTGGTTTTTCCACACGCTTCTTGCGACCCTGTTGACTATTTTGAATGAAACGCTTGATTGTTCGATGATCAGAAGCTTTGCAATTTTAAGAGTGCTGCATCCCTCTGCAAGATATCTCACTATTTTTGACTTTTCTGAGCCTGTCAAGTCCTTCTTTTGACCCATTTTGCCAAAGGAAAGGAAGTTGCCTAATAATTATGCACACCTGATATAGGGTGTTGATGTCATTAGACCACACCCCTTCTCATTACAGAGATGCACATCACCTAATATGCTTAATTGGTAGTAGGCTTTCGAGCCTATACAGCTTGGAGTAAGACAACATGCATAAAGAGGATGATGTGGTCAAAATACTCATTTGCCTAATAATTCTGCACTCCCTGTATACATAAGTCAAGGACCATTCTTTGCTTTAGGTGGTGGCGCATATATGTGCGCTGGAATGAGTCAATTCAATTACACTTTGTCATCAGAGGTGTTGAATTCCTCCGAGATCCATGCCTCATTCATTTAAAAAATGTGAGGTAGTCCACACTGTTGTGAGCTAGGCGAGTGCGCTTATTGGTCACAATCTCCCCTGCTGCGCTGAACGTCCTTTCGGACAGGACACTCGACGAGGGGCAAGCCAAGAATTCCATGGAAAATTGTGCCAGCTCTGGCCACAGGTCAAGCCTGCAAACACAGTAGTCCAGGGGTTCCTCGCTTCTCAGAGCGTCCGCATCGGCAGTTAACCCAATGTATTCAGACACCTGTCGTTCTAGGCGTTCCCTGAGGCTGGATACGGAGGGCGGCTGTCGATGGGTTGGCTGCAAGAATGATTTCATTTGAGAAGTGACCAACACATCTTCAAACCACCCTCTTGCAGGCGCGGTAGCATTGGTACCCGCACCTGTTTCGCTTTGTGTGGAAATTCCTTTCCCCGTGCCCGCAACAGCAGAATGCAGCATCTCTCGCAGCAAGGCCTGGAAGTTCTGCATACCGACAGTCCTCTGTGATGCTGGTAACATGTCTGCCATTTTGTGTTTTTACTGGGGGTCTAAGTACTTTGCCATTCAGTACAGGTCCTTGACTTTTATTCTTTTAATACATGGGTCCCTCTTCAAACACTGAAGCATGAAGGCCCCCATTTGCACTGAATTGTAAGCTGTGGAGCTCCCTGGCTGCTGCTCATCGCCCAGGAAAATGTTGTCCTCGGTCTCCTCCCCCCAGCCACGGACAACACCAGGGATCCTCAAAAAGTTGAAAGCCTGTTCTTCTGGCTCCTCCTTCTCCTCCTCCCCCCAGCCACCATCCTCCTCTGACTCCTCCTTAGGCTCCTGCTGACTTGTCTCAGATTGAGTAGCCCCCTTGGGAATTCATTCAGCATTGCAACTTCCTCATCTTCCAGCTCCTCGACAGCTTCATAATGACACAATGCAATGCACACTCCAGAAAGAAGGCATAAGTTACGATGTCACTGATGGTGCCCTGGCTGCGTCTGACGGTACGATGTCACTGTTGGCACCCTGGCTGCGACTGACAAGTTTGGTGATCTCATCAAATGGTGTCGGTCATGAGCAGCCACTGGCACAGTTAAAAGAAACCAAGCTCCCCAAAACCTGTCCTGCCGCAGAGTTCATACAGTTAGTCGTTAGCGGCACGTTTCTGCTGGAGCAGCCTATTAAGCATATACAAGGTGGAGTTAAAGTGTGTCGGGCAGTCACAAATCAGACGTCTGACGGGCAAGTGGTGTCACCGCTGAACATCAACAAGACGAGCTATGGCCGTGTAAGATCTTCTAAAATGGCCAGAGATTATCCTGGCCTGCTGCAAGACGTCCTGGACCCGGGGTATTTGGCAAAGAACCGCTGCATGACTAAGTTCAGGACTTGTGCCAAGCACATCAAGCATGTAATTTTGCCCTGTCTCAGCAGATTGGCACTTCTGTCGCACACCACTTTACCAACTGTCAAATTGAGCGGGGTTAGCCACTGATCAGCCTGTGACCACAGTGCAGCACTGGTGTGACTTTTGGCTTCCAGGCACAACAGTCGCAGCACAGCATGGCAACATCTCACCTGGCACGTCGAATAGGTTCTGGGGAGCTCTGGGGGTGCAGTGGAAGAGGCAGTAGCAGTGGAAAAGGAGGAGTCAGCTGAGGAGGAGACGGAGGATGGAGTAGGAGGAGGAGAAGAAGAGGCAGGCCTGCATGCAATCCATGGCGGTAACACCAAATCCACACGGGTGCCACGGGTTACATGATTGATGGCCGTCAGAAGGTTCACCAAGTGGGCAGTAAAAGTTATGTACCTTCCATGCCCGTGTTGCTAGACCACGTGTCTGTGGTCAGCTGTATCTTGGCACCGACACTGTGTGCCAGAGATACATTCACTTGTCCACTAAACGTGGCCATATACTTCTGGTATGTCCTTCTGGGAGAAATATTTCCTTCCGGGGACCTTCCATTGCGGTGTTCCAATGGCCACAAATTTTCAAAAGGCCTCTGAGTCCACCAATTTATATGGCAGTAGTTGGCGGGCTAGCGGTTCCGACAAGCCAGCGGTCAGCCGTTGGATTATCCAGCGTCATAATTTTTTTATTCTCGAACATTTTGGCCACGGAAGCCTGCCTTGTGCCAGATGAACGAGACAACTGCACAGTGGAAGGTGGAGTGGAGGACAAATGGGAGGAGAGAGGAGAAGGGGCAGGACGTGAAGTGCCGGGAGTGTGGCTTTGTTCTGACTGTGTTTCTCCCACTGGGCTCGGTGATGGGAGGCCAGGTGAATGTTGGGCTTACTGCGACTTATGCGTTGACAGCAGAGGCTGCAGATGGCAACACTATTGTCAGCAGCGGACACGTTAAAAAAAGCCCACGCTGCGGATCCATGTGCAGGTGTCCTGGGAGCACAAGATGTGACCGTGCATGGTGGATGGCTTACTCAAGATACATTTGCAGTCTGATTTTTGCCTCCTGTGCACTGCAAATTCTGCCTGCTCCTCCTTCTCCTCCCTCTCTGCTGCTCCGTCTCTCCCTCTGAACTCCTCTCCTCTTCCTCTCCTGTGGGCACCCATGTGACGTCCATTGACACGTAATTATCATCACCTTCACCACCACGGACATTAGAGATCTCAGAGTAGGCAGCAACAGTGGGAACCACCCTCCTTGGGCTGATCTGGGTACTGTCGTCAGATGCCTCATCCAATGCCAAGAATGGCTGCGCATCAGTATGGTCTGGGATTGGATGGGAAAATAATTTCCCTGACTCGAGTGGAGGGGCTATGGTGGTGTTGGTGTTGTCTTTGGGGGTGCACACAGCAGAGAGTGTGGAGGGTGCAGATACAGAGTATGAGGAGGATGCAGAAGCGGAAGGCTGAGTGAGCCACTCAACCAAGTCTGGTTCGTACTTTAACATAATCGCACATACTTTCACCAACTTCCCACTTAGACTCCGGCATGGTGCACCTGCCTGACCCCTACAACCCCTGCAGAACGGCCTGCCTCTTCCTCTGCCAGTCATTTTCAAAATGACCCTGTGCCAAAGTCTCTAGAGAAGAGCAGTATAAGGAAAACCTCTATCACTATTTTGTGGAAGCTGATATATGGCAGGCCTCAATCAGTTGTTAGTTGAAGCTGGTATATCACCCTCAATCAGTAATTTTGTGGATGCAGGTATATGAAAAACCTCAATCACTATTTTGTGGAAGCTGATAGATCACATCCCTCGATCATTATTTTCTGGAAGCATACAAATGCACTATAATATACTTTCTATGTTAGAAAGTGTATTATAAGTATATCACACCCCTCTGTGTATCACACCAATCAATAGCACAACGTTAACAGTCCTTAAAAGGACTTTTGTGGCCCTATTAGCTAGTGTTTGGTGTCGCTAAATTCCGAACAGCCTGTCCCTGCTCCAAAATGCAACCTTTCCCTACACTGGCAAAACAAATAATGTAAAATGGCTGCCAAATCGGGTTCTGTTATAGGGTTGGGGGTGTGTCCATGTACTGAAATGTCTCAATTGGCTGTCCTGTCCATCTGTTGTACTGTGTGGCAGTCTGTCATGTCTGTATGATGTCCAAATAAAGAAGCGATTTTAACATGGACCCTACTTGAATCTGAGACCTTCTTCTAAATTACCTGCAGCCTGCGACGGGGTCACTCCCCTAGGGTCTCAGAATCGGGATTATACTAACTGGGAGGTGAGCTGGATTTAAGTTTTTCTCGCTGTCCTGTCCCACCTGATGGATGTGTCATGGGTCAAAGTTCGGTGCAATGCAAAAGAATATGGCCTGCGCGGACATCGCCATATGTTCGCATGTTCAGCGGATCGCAAATGCGCAAAGTTCGCCTTTTATCATTATTCTTATTTCCTGATTGGACTCAGGAAGCAATCCCCCCACCCCCAAAAAAGGAAAATTGGTTTCAGCCTCATAATGTTTTTTTTTGCCTTTCTCAGGATTAACTTTGTCTTTTTCATGTCTATGTCTTTTTCAGCCTTATAAACAGTGTTACTATTATGGAATAAAAAGGTATTCTTTTTATTTGCAACATAATGGTTTCTATACCATTGTTTTCTTAATTAGTCATTATAACAAGTGTAGTTTGAATTATTATTTTATAGAATTATCATTCTTATCGAATAAAAATAAAATAAAATAAAAACTCTAAACCTAGTATACATCCTGGAGTTTTACTTTTCACCTGGTAAATAGTAAATTTCCCTGCATAGGAGAAAGGTAACTCCCTGTGGTAGACAATTACAGAAGAATGACACCAAGCAGATATCTAAGAGAAGTGGTTGTTATTTCATTAGGAAAAAATATAATTTCCTGAAACACATATGCTGGGGTGATTAACCAGAAAAAAATATGTAGTTTCTGTCAAAGGGCTTATTGCACATTGTAAAGGGATGTTCAGTACTTGCAAGGCAAAAATACCACATATTGCTTTACAGATTTCCAAATTCACTGTTAGCAGGAATTAATTTTAGCAGGATGTTGTAGGTACAGATTGTCTAGCACCAGGGAAGAGTGAATAGATTCTAATTGATTTGAGTTTAAATTACATATTATTAATATTTCGGTTACATCTGAATCTGAATTTTTTGTGGTTCAATTTGGGCAAATTAGAATTTTGAGAGGGAGACAGAGAAACATATGGTGTATATGTATATGTGTGTATATATATATATATATATATATATATATATATATATATATATAAAATGCGACTAGAAAGCTAAATATATAGCTTCTAGGAGACCTTCAAGGGTTATACCCAAAGCCAATTGAAGCACTTTTAATTTGTGTAGAATTTCCGACCCAAATTAAATCAGTTTACCAATCTGACAGAATCAAACCCGAATTTTGAGCAATTTGATCTTGTCTATATATCTAGCGCCTCAGACTCCACCCATATAGTAGTCTATCCATAAGTCAAATATGAGTGTCTGATTAATATGAATGCCCGTATTTTCTATATAAACACATACTGTATAATGTATTCATGTATATAAAAGAAAAAAAAAATAAGAAGTTGCTCCTCCTCCAAGGCTGTCTATACCCTAGGCCTATAGGCACAGACCTACTGTGCTTTGATGTAAATTTGACCCTAATCATTAGATTAATAAGTAAAAAAGAGTCAGGAAATATTGGGATTTATGAAAGTTAATGAGAAAAAAGTGGATGTGCATAGTTACCAATCTGATTGCAGCTTTCTTTTTCTAAAAGGCAATGGTGAAGCAAAGCTGCATTCTAATTGGTAGTCAAATATTTTATGTTTTCACTTGCATTCTTTTTTTAAAAATCTCTCAAGATGTGTTCGCTATAAAATGAGATTTGTATTTACTATATTTATCCTATTTTATTTTCCTACCAAAACCAAACCTCTGCAGTAGTACTTGCCAGTTTGTGCAGCCTTCAGAATTTTCTAAAGCTCTGCACAAATTTGACCTAAAACTACATTATATTTTTACAAAAGCCCTAAAAGTTGATAAAATAACAAAATCACACAAATGAATAAAAAATATTGTACTTATTTATTTATTAAGGAAAATTATCCAATATTACATGTCTTTGAGTGGTAAAAGTATGTGAGCCTTTAGGATTAGCATATAATTTGAAGTTGAAATTAGAGCCAGGTGTTTTCAATCAATGGGATTGAAAATTGAAAATCATGTGTAAGTGGACAACCTGTTTTATTAACCCCTTTGTGACAGACATTTTTCACCTACCTGACAGAATCAATTTTTGTAAATCAGACATGTGTCACTTTATGTGGTAATACATTTCTAATGATTTTACATTTTTTGTTCAACCGATTCTGATACTGTTTTCTTGCGACACATCTTACCTGGAAAATTTGAGTTGATAATTTTTACAGAAAATGTTTTAAAAATTGCTATTTTCCAAATTCTTTGGTTTTAAGACAGATAGTGATACCCCACAAAATAGTTATTAATTACCATTTACCATATGTCGACTTTAGCATAATTTTCTGTTTGAATTATTTAGACCTTGAATTTTAGAAGCAATTTTTCAAATTTTCAAGAACATTTTCAAAACCAACTTTTTAAAGGACCAATCCAGTTATGAAGTCACTTGGGGGGGGGGGGGCATAGTATAAACCACCCATAACTTACCCCATTTTAAAAATGATATCCCTCAAATTATTCAAAATTGATTTTACAAACTTTGTGTTCCGCAAGAATGAAAGGAAAATGACAGTGAAATTTCAAAATGTTACTTTTTTAAAATATTTTCTATTTTCTTGTAACATAGCAAGAGTTAAGAGGAAAAGAAAAAAACCTCTATATTTCTTACCCTGATTCTGCAGTTTACATAATCATACCAAATGTGGTCATAAACTGTTGTATGGGCACACTGCAGAGCTCAGAAGGAAAAGAGAATCATAAGTTATTTGAAGGCCATATTTTACTGGAATGTTTTTATGGTGCCATATCACATTTGAAGAGATCCTGAGGTACCCCTAAAATAGAAACCCCAAATTAAACCCCTCAAGAATACACCTCTCAAATTTTTCAAGGGGTGTACTAAGCACTTGAAATAATTGTCTATGAAAATGAAAAATGTTATTTATTCCAATAAAATGTTGCATAAGCCTCACATTTTTCATTTTAGCAAGGGGTAACAGGAGAAAAAGCACCCCACACATTTTCTCTTGAACATGGCAACATCTCATATGTGGTGATAATCTGCTGAATGAGCATGCAGCAGGGATCAGAAGGGAGAGAGTACCATATAGCGGAGGGGAGATACCCTGAGATACCCCTACAGTGAAACCCCCCCCCAAAAGAAGTGACCCCATTTTTGAAACTACACCTTACAAGGAATTTATTGATGGGTGTAGAGTGTGTTTACTCCACAGGCATTTTGTAGAATTTAGTAAATCTGAAAAAAAAAAAAAAATAATCCCCAAAAGATATATTGTTTTACTCCCAGTTTTATAATTGTGTGTGTGTGTGTGTGTGTGTGTGTGTGTGTGTAGGGGGGAGCACTGCCAATTATGTTACCCATTTTATCCTGAGTATGGCAAACTGCCGTTTGGTGATGCTGAAGAAAAGTAGCACCATGTGCATTTGAGTCCTAGTTTAATGATTTATATAGCACTGGTCAACAACTGCAATGGATCTGAAATTAAAATAAAAAGAAACAACCAAGAAATGACTCCATTTTAGAAACCTCATCCCTCATAGAACTTACCAAGGGGTGAAGTGAGCATTTTGATCCCACAGATGTTTTGCAAAATGTATTCACAGCAGATTGTGCTCTGAAGGAAAAATTGTGGATGTTACACTGATATACCATTTAAGGGCCCGATATGTTGTTGCCCGCATATGTCAGTGTGAAAAGTCAGCACTCGTATTACTATGCTGTACCTCCTGGTTTAAAAACACCCTACATATGGCCCTAATATTTTGCCTGGACATACAAGGCTCAAGAGTAAAAGAGCACCATGTGCATTTGAGGCCAAATGAGGTGATAAATACAGCTTGTGCTGACAACTGTAAAGGGCTCTGGGGTAAAATAATAAATGTAACCCCTGAGAACCTCCCACTGGGTACAGACAATCCAAAAATGTGGATGTAAACTGCTGTATGTGCATATTGCAGAGCTCAGAAGGGAAGGAGCAATATTTGGCCTTTGGAGCAGAGATTTTGCTGGATGGGCTTTTGGGTGCTACATCACATTTGCAGAGCCTCTGAGGTACCTGTACAGTGGAATCCCACTATAAGTGACTCTATTTTGGAAACTGTGCCTCTTAAGTTATTTATCGAGGGGTGGAGTGAGCATTTTGATACCACAGGTGATTTGCAGAAATTAATGAGCAGGCAATGGTGTGAAATTAAAAATGCTAAATGAAAAAATGAAAAAAAAAAAGTTTTCCACAGATATGCTCACTATTCTGTGTCCAGCTTATGTCATCTAAGACACACCACACTTTTTAAATTGTTAGACGGGTTCTACTGGGCACTTTTGGCTTTTTCTGCACAGATTTCAATGGATTGGTTTATGGACTCCATGTTGTTTTTGAACAGCCTGGGACAGTAATATAACCATTTTCTGAGAAACATACAGTACTATATGTTTTTTTATTTATTTTACTCTCAATGGAGTTTTGTGAGGGTTTATTTTTTGCTGGATGAGTTGCCATTCTATTTTGAGATACATATGACATTTTATCACTTTTTATTTTGCTTTTTGGCTAGCAAGTCCACCCTTCTTTTTCGGGTCTTGTTATTAAAGGGTACACCAAAATGACAGGTTACCTTTAGTCTGTTGGCCAGTAAGATTACAGCGATAACAGTTTTACATAGTTTTCTTTTTTTAAAAAACATTTTACCACTTTTACACAAAGCGTTAAAAAAGTTAATTATTTTTGAATCACCATTTTCTGAAAACCTTTATTTTATTTTTATGATAATGGTCTTTTGTGAGGGCTCGACTTTTTTATGGGATGAGGTGACTTGTCACTTGTATCAGTGCAAGCACGGCCATGACCACTGATGGATTGCAAGGTGGTCGTAACCATGAAAACGATCAGTGGTATAATATGATGTAAAAATTAATCCAGCCAGCAAAGGAAGCAATATGGATAATAACAATACATTAGTAAGTGTCTTTTAATAACTTTCTCTACATAATAAATGCTTTTTGCTGAAGTCATACAACCCCTTTAAAGGCTTCTGGAAGCCTTTGTAAAGCAACCATGATCACATTGCGAGGAGCCAATGGAGTTTGAGACGTAGCTCCTTCTGTCTGTAAACCCCTTAGATGCCGCTGTCAGTATTGGAAGCCTGGCCCAGGTCCTTGTACTGATTAAGTGAACACAACCCCCGTGCCTACTCAATTAGTGCACGGTACATATACAGTAGATTGCGGGAAGTCACTTGCTACTGCATTGTACATGTATGGCACATGTCAGAAGTGGGTTAAATAATAGGGATCTATCAAAGTTTGATAATCACAACACATGTTTTTGGAACTGTATCATGACATGAACAAACATTTCCAATAAATAACCTTTGTGATTTTCTTATCTTTATCTACTTTTAGGACTTGTGAGAAAATCTGATGTAGTTTACTGCCAAATTTATGCAGAAGTATTGAAAATTCTGAAGGGTTCACAAACTTTCAAGCACCACTGTAGCAAGACAGGACAATGTTCCCAACATTGTTCTGCCTTTATATTACACATATCATTTGTTTATTTTGGTTAATATATACATGTTATTTCTAAAGTAGTGACACATCAAAGGTGCTGTGCCTCCAACAATCACTAGAATTAGGTAGAGGTAGAAGCACTCAGAGAACTTTTTCTCCTCTCTGCTAAAAACAGGCTCAGTAAAAAATTCTGTTAGCCAGTCTCCAGTCTGACACCAGCAGCACTGACAGCACGCCTACCAATAGAGAGGGATGTTAGCATTGGACCCCCTCTAATAAAAACCTTTAATCACAATAAGATATCAAGCAATGAGCGATAACAGCAGCCATTGCTCATTCTTATACTGTGGAGGTGATGGCTAAACTTAATGAGCAGACAACTGTTGAGAAGGAACACTTCCTTACCAACAATCAGCTGCCCCTTGCAGCCTTTGTTTTATCCTTTGTTTACTTTAGTAATTTATTTATATTTAGTTTAGTGTTCCTTCAAGGATTTCTCTTGATTCCCAAATTGTACTAAGTAAATAGAAAATTAATGGAAGCAATATTACAACTGAAAATATTACAAAGCCAAATCTAGGTCCTTACATTGTGTTAGTTTAAAGTTTTAAGTTGAATTGCTAGCATAATTTTCTTTTTTATATGTTCTAATGTGTTTATTTGCACACCCTTGTTTTTTCACTGACCATGGACTGTAATGCAAGCCAAACACTCTCATTGAAAACTATGGGTCCATGAATATTATTGACTGAACACACATGGCATCCTTGTTCTGTCAGTGTTTTTCACTGACTATTGGTAGGAGATGTTCTGGAAATCCCTTTGTCAACCTAGCAGTCCAATTGAAATATGGAGAGAATAAAAAGCGACACTCTTTGAAGATACAATTCTGATGATTTATTATAGATGTGACATTTCTGCAACTGTGCCATTCCTTCTCTGCTTGAGAAAGGCATAGTTGAGGGAACATCATATCTAGAATAAATCATCAGAATTGTATCTTCATGGACTGCTGCTTCCACTTTTTATTCTTTCTGGATCATAGTACTGTTGGACTAAACCACATGGCAGTGAGCACCCAGATGAGCTAATGTGACTTCTTGGAGTGCTATTCCTCTTTCACTGTTTACAACTCGAGGGCAAAAACGAACACATGGACCAAAAATGAACCCTTCACAGGCATCTTCACAAATGAAACACAGACCATCTTATCATGGACCTCATCACTAGGGATGAGCAAATCGACTTCGGATTTTTAATTCAAAGTCGATTCGCTCATCCCTAATTATCATAGACATGGATATGTGAAAGAGGCCTTGCTCAAAACAGACAGTACCATGTCTCATTTGAACATTAGAAGGTCAAATTAGGGGCTCCGATACTTGGTGGTTAGGCCATGTATGGACTTCCTCCATTCTATATTGGTGAATTGTTAAGGTAAAACAAATCTTAAAATAGCAAACAGCAAATAATATTTATGTCAAATGCCTTACAATTTGTGTCTGCAGCCTTTTTTGTAATTTGATTTACTCTTTGTGTAGTATGATTTTGCTGTCTTCCAAGTAAAGTGGAAGGAGTAGCATGAGAGATGTCTACAGGATCATACTATATTAAGGGTTTGTTTAAATCTGTTCCTACAGATGCTGATGCACAAGGTCTGCATACTAAAAATGGTAGGATACTTTTTTTCAAACGTAATTGTAGAAATGTGCAGATCTTTCTTGATATTGTGTATAAGACTATTACTTCAGCCAAAAAATGGTGTCTGATTATAAGAAATAATTTTGACATTTAGCCATGAAAGTATATCATTATTGAGCAGGACAGAATACAATCGAGTTAAGAAAAAGAGAAGAAAAACATATATTTTTGCTTCATTACATTACTTTACACATTTGACATGGTTTTGGTGCAATATTAACAGCTCAGAAAAGTTGCACCAAGATATGTATATGTATTGCAAAACTGTGTATTTAACAGTATGTCTTTACCACTGAGAAGCATGAAGATGGCAATATGGGCACACAGTTATGACAGCTGGGTCACTATAACTGAATTTCTCTATACACAAATCCCAAAGTGTAATCCTGCACAGAGTACCATAGCTGCCATCCATATCCATGTATTTTCTGTGTTTAGGCCAAAAACAACTTTTCCCATTTGTTATTGATATACTGGAAAATTTTGCTCTAGCGAATCACACTGTGATTTGACTAGTGATAGCAGATAACACTGTATCTTTGGTTACTTTATTTCCTGGGTTGGCAATATGGTCCTGTGGGATATTTTGAGACTTGTGTTAGCTTCATAAAGAATCACTGCAATAAAGACCTATGGTAAAAATAAATGTATACAGAATGGCATTACTGTGTGATATGTTTTTCCTTGAAGGTTGAAAGTTCATGCTTAGAGTTTTGTTGGACTGTGCAAAGGAAAGCACATAAGTAATATGGTGGTGTCCTATAGTCCTCTTTCCTCAGCTTAGGCATGTTCTTCTAGATCGGCATTAGTTCTGAAGTAGTAATCTTCATGTTTCAGCCGAGTTAAAGGACCCATTAGCTGTCTGATTCAGACATATCTTAAAGTCTGCGCCTTTTGCAAACTCCTCATAGGCACAGCATTGAGGTATGAGTTCCTACTGAGCAGTTTGGCAGACCATACATATGTAGCAAGTGTGCTGTGTACACCAAGACAGAACTGATCTTCTTTCTTCTGAGTCAAAGCATCCAGCAAAGACAGTCATTTTCATTTTTATTGCCATGCTCAATTATGACACAAAGTCTTTGTGGCTTCTCAGCGTCCACCAAGGGTGAAATTAACTTGGCGATAAAATGCCTCTGTAAGTTTTGTGTGTAAACAAGAGACTTCTGGCTGTAG
This sequence comes from Bufo gargarizans, assembly GCF_014858855.1. Lineage (NCBI taxonomy): Eukaryota > Metazoa > Chordata > Amphibia > Anura > Bufonidae > Bufo > Bufo gargarizans. Next base: position 327,540,082 of record NC_058082.1, on the reverse strand, counting down.
AGTATAAGGATACCGGATGCCCTTGGTATATATAAGTCATTATTGTTGAAGGGCATTGTGCACACTTTTCATTGTTTTATGGAAATACTGGGGTTAATCCAGTATTGCAGGTCATGTTATCCTTTCCAGGCAGTCTTCTGTCATTAAAAGTGTGCATGTTAATTACAGCGTCACTCTTGACCATGACAGGTGGCTGGGATTTATGTTTGACACGCTGCTGGCAGGTTAGAGATAATCGGATCTCATCAGCCATTGTACTGCAAAAGGAACGCTGTAGAAGGAAAGGCATAAGAATCAATTTCATTTCATCATGTGTATTTGTATAGTCATATAACATATCACAATTTTTCTAAAATAACCACTCAACACGGAACAAACCAACGATCACAACACTTAAACTATATGACATTTGCAACTAGTGACTGTGAGGTTATGTCCACACATGGAGGATTTGCCTATAGCAAAGAAGATATGTGTTTTCAAAAGGATCTGGAGCACTAATCGATTGGGACACTCAGATTTCTGAAATAAACATGAATTGGATATATCAACAGATAACAAAGTACTAAATTTAAGACAAGGAAGTAGAAAAAAAAAAGACTAACTCCCAATCACCCACCCAACGCCCAGACCACAAAACCTGAATCAAGGAGGGAGAGAAAATGAAAAAAAGAATTAATGAATTAATCCTTAATCGGCACATGGTCAATGTGCAGCTTTTTCATGCAGAATCAATGGTGGTAATAATCTATATATGGCTAATCCATGGTTTTTCAATGCATAATCCATAAAATATGTGAACATTGCAATTCTTTTTGTGGATGAGCTTGTACAAAACTCCACACGTTTGTTTTTTCTGGAGCATGTGATTGGTAATCCTCTGCAAAATCTTCATCAACTCTAAAACATGTTAAAAGTCCCTCAGTATAACCTGGATAAAACAATGACTGGCCTACTGGATCACAGCAAATTCTGTCTTGGCAATGGCATTCACACAGTATCATTGGATACTTAACATTACCACGCAGGACAGAAGACAATTAGCACTTTATCACTTCTGTCTTCTCTGATTCTATATCCAAAGTGTTCACAGAATATAAAATAATTTGGAGTGGCTAATAACATTTGTAAAAAAAATATATATAAATATATAAAACTCTACCTTCATGAAGCAAAGGCACAAAATTGTGTGAAAGCTCTAAAAATATGTCCGTTAAACGAGCATTTACTAATAACTGCTACAATATGTCACCTACTCATTAAAGGAGGTGTCTGAGTTACACATTGTTATGGACAAACTTAAAGAGCACCTTTCACTAGTATACAAACTAAAAACTAACTATACCTGTGGGCAGAGCGGCGCCTAGGGGTCCCCCTGAACTTACTAGTATGCCTGGGTCCCGCTCTGTTCGCCCGGTATAGGCTCCGGTGTCTCAGCTCCGTCTGTTGTACTGGACTGATTTTTTTGTAGGAGGCATGTCCCTTGCTGCAGTGCTGGCCAATTGCAGCGCACAGCTCATAGCCAGGCAAGTGAAGTGAATAAATGAACTAGGAGGTGGCGCTGCGGGCCAGATAAAAAGGTCCTAATGCTAAGCCTTGCCAGAGCGGCGCCGGCACCCCCAGCAAGAGTGCGCTCTACGCGGTGGCGTACTTTGCTTATGGGTGGCGCCGGCTCTGAAGATAGTAGACATGATTAAAGTGTGATTAATATTGAGAACACACTTTTATACTTCATAGTATAGCAAACTTTATTATTACTTGTATTAAAGGGAATCTGTCAGCTATAAAAGGGGATTTCAATTGGTACTTTTAGAATACTAACATGCTGAAACCCGCAATGCACAGCTATCATTGTCTGAAGATGGGGTCAAGGACAGAAAGCCTCATCAGACTCATCTCTCTTGGCATGTCAACATCACAGAAGTGACAAACTGCTGAAGCAAAGATGTCTGTCACTACACTGTGCTGCCTTCACTGAAGGTAACATACTGTAGTTGACAGGTTCCCATCAAGTTACTAAGTGCACATGTAAAAACCAAGGTAGATTGAAAGTATACCTACTAAGTTACTAGTTGTAGTTACTATTTGCACCTTAGAATAATAAAGCTATATTAAATAAAACTAAATTATAAAGCCTCATGATTTTATATTACATTTCTCTATTATATAATGTGAAAGAGAATATTTTTTCTATCTAGACCACTTAAAAATGTTCTTATGCTTAAATACTGCTGCTACATTCTTGTTTTAGTGCCCCTAGATGTACAGTACAGACCAAAAGTTTGGACACACCTTCTCATTCAAAGAGTTTTCTTTATTTTCATGACTATGAAAATTGTAGATTCACACTGAAGGCATCAAAACTATGAATTAACACATGTGGAATTATATACATAACAAAAAAGTGTGAAACAACTGAAAATATGTCATATTCTAGGTTCTGCAAAGTAGCCACCTTTTGCTTTGATTACTGCTTTGCACACTCTTGGCATTCTCTTGATGAGCTTCAAGAGGTAGTCACCTGAAATGGTCTTCCAACAGTCTTGAAGGAGTTCCCAGAGATGCTTAGCACTTGTTGGCCCTTTCGCCTTGACTCTGCGGTACAGCTCACCCCAAACCATCTCGATTGGGTTCAGGTCCGGTGACTGTGGAGGCCAGGTCATCTGGCGCAGCACCCCATCACTCTTCTTCATGGTTAAATAGCCCTTACACAGCCTGGAGGTGTGTTTGGGGTCATTGTCCTGTTGAAAAATAAATGATGGTCCAACTAAACGCAAACCGGATGGAATAGCATGCCGCTGCAAGATGCTGTGGTAGCCATGCTGGTTCAGTATGCCTTCAATTTTGAATAAATCCCCAACATGGTCACCGGCAAAGCCCCCGCACACCATCACACCTCCTCCTCCATGCTTCACGGTGGAAACCAGGCATGTAGAGTCCATCCGTTCACCTTTTCTGCGTCGCACAAAGACAATTTTTCGGACTGACTGACCTTCATTTCTTAAAGTAATGATGGCCACTCGTTTTTCTTTACTTAGCTGCTTTTTTCTTGCCATAATACAAATTCTAACAGTCTATTCAGTGGGACTATCAGCTGTGTATCCACCTGACTTCTCCACAATGCAACTGATGGTCCCAACCCCATTTATAAGGCAAGAAATCCCACTTATTAAACCAGACAGGGCACACCTGTGAAGTGAAAACCATTTTAGGTGACTACCTCTTGAAGCTCATCAAGAGAATGCCAAGAGTGTGCAAAGCAGCAATCAAAGCAAAAGGTGGCTACTTTTAAGAACCTAGAATATGACATATTTCAGTTGTTTCACACTTTTTTGCTATGCATATAATTCCACATGTGTTAGTTAATTCATAGTTTTGATGCCTTCAGTGTGAATCTACAATTTTCATAGTCATGAAATTAAGAAAACTCTTTGAATGAGAAGGTGTGTACAAACTTTTGGTCTGTACTGTACATTTGACTATTTCTCAGAAAATTCACCTTATATCTCCAGTATTGGTGGTCACACATGCTCAGTAGCTCAGTCCCACTTCCCAGATCCTGTTGCACATGGACAGTGGAGCAGGTTATTCTGTTGTGTAGGCCAATTTGAGCCAATATGAATCAGTGCACTAGGTCTATCTTCTCACTTGTTACTCTACACATTAGGTGGAATTTCTGAGAGGAAATCAAAAGAACATCACTTGCCATAACAAGTTTGTACTAGTAATATCTACACTGGACCACTTATTTGAAATGGTTCCAAATGAAAACAAGATATATCTGATTTATAAATAAAATATAATATTTATTTGTGTGATAACCATATCCGTCTTCTCTATACTTCAATGATGTTTTGTGCACTGTTGTTTGATCTGCCAGCATCACTAGTTGTATGTTTACATCTTCACAAACAGTTATTGTGTATCAACTGACTCTCTAACCTGGTACCTGGTTGTAAGGAACTTTACAGTGCACCTCTGCAATACTCCTGCTTAAAGATGAGAGAATCAAAGTTGACTAAAATGGCTGCTGCAAGTGTAAGGACATTGAGAAAGAAACTCTGGGAAGGTGGGATCACCCATAATTCCATGCATGCAGCCAATTAGCAGCCAGCCCTGTGATGTCACAGCACTATAATTCGTAGCATCAGCCATCTTAGATTCTGCCATTTACCAGTGTACTTAATGTAGGGATAGACATCAGCAGGCGCTAGGGACAGTGCTAGAAAAAATTAATTGTGCTAAAAAAATACAATTTACAAGTGCAGGGAAAGATTATTCAAGGTGTAGGGAAAGGATAGGGAGGAATCATTCCACAGCATTTATGTTGAACAGGGTTCAGTAGGGGAGGTTACAACCTGGGTAATAGGAACAATCCTATTACACCTTGCTGCACTGACTGGGGATCCAAATTGCCATTATACAGCTCTGCAATTCCAGCAAACCGTTCTTGTTATTAGGGTGTTACAGCCATTAACAGGGTTTATTACAAGGAAATATTTATATTTCCTTTTTGCCCTTGTGTGGTGCAGTTATATGTCATAAATCATTTTTTGGCTTGTATTAGTGGGAAAAAAGGGCTTATTAATGTGGTGAAGTGCTAAAATTATAACACTTTTTGTCATGTATCAGTAAAATATATTTGCCATTCAGCGGTGCAGTTATATGTTCTAAAGCCTTTTCTGGCATGTATTAGTGGCAAAAGTAAAATATATTTGCCGTTCAGCGGTGCAGTTATATGTTCTGAAGCCTTTTGTGGCGTTAATTAGTATCACCTTGCCACTCTGTGGCCTCCTGATGATGCTACCACCTCCACACTATGTCACCTTGCCACTCTGTGGTCTCCTCATGCTCCTGCCGCCTCCACACTATGTTACCTTGCCACTCTGTGGCCTCCTGATGATAGTTCCACCTCCCCACTAAGTCATAGGGCCACTCTGTGGACTTCTCATGCTATTCCTACACTCCTCACTTCATGACTAGGCCACTATTTTGCCTTTCGGCCTGGCTGACATCATCATTTATTTGACCCTTCTTCTGATCTGTCAGAAGTAAGGAAAAATGAGATGCACAACGGATCCTGTCTGTGTAAGGCCTGCATGGTCTCATCAGAATTGGCCTGTGATTTGGTAGCCAAAAGCAGGAGTGGGTAAAAAAACACAGAAGATATGCAAATATTCCATTCACGTGTCATCTCTGTTTTGGATCCACTCCTGTTTTTTTTTTTTGGGCATTAGCAATACTGATGGATTATTGACCAGATGCTGACCAAGAAAAGGCGGATGCTCCACAGACAAGATCTGTTTTTGTGGGTTAATGTTCTGACGTATCATAGGAAGGGCAAAATAATCAGTGACGTCAACACAAACTTACTGCTGAGACCCTCTCCACTCTGATGGGGGGCTCTACATGTATAAGCGTTTAATAGAACAGGTTCTGTAGACATCTATGTGGAATCAGCTGATGACTGTGTCAAAGGAGTGTGCTTCTTCTTGACGCTAATTTCGACCTGTAAGACTGAGTTTGTACTTGTCTGTGAAGGTTCTCATTTATCCAGGTCATGGTATATATCTGTAAAGAATAATTCAAGGCAACTGGACGTACTGTAGATTTCTTGAAAACGTTTCACTCGTTCTTCCAACGAGCTTTCTCAATTCTGAGTGATTGTACAAAAATTCTGGGAATAAACATGCAACTGAATCCACATCTGGTAATTATACCCAGCATTGGGTCAAAGGTGTTGATTCCATTATCCTAATTGGAGTCAGTAGGTGATAAAGACTTCCCAGAAAAAGGTGTCAAGACAGCATTGTATGTGGCAGACAATAGATGTCTAACCCCCCCACCTCTATTCTATTGAGTTTATACTTGAATTATCTGGTCAGTTTTGGCCCAGTGACTGCCCAAAGAAGTGAAGTGTGCAGTGATTCTAAGAGCGACGCCTGTCATCTGCAAGTCATATTGAGTTTTATTTTACTACCACAGCAGACTCCCTACGCGTGTTACTGCAAGGCACAGTGTTTTACACCACTATAAAGGCTCTCTAGAGCCAGGAAATAGACGTTTTTTAACTCAATTTGATGACCATTTTTTAGAGAACCTGTTATCACACAATGCACTGCAATCTGCAGGCAGCATGTCATAGAGCAGGAGAAGCTGAGCAAATTTATATTTAGTTTTATGGGAAAAGATTTAGTAAAACCTGTAATTTATACATTTATATCCCTACAATGTATTGATAGCTGTCGGTAGAGAAGAGCACCCGAGCACAATGGAAGAACCCGAGCATTAAACCAGACACCCCCTGCTCTGAAGAGGGGAGGGTGTCGGGACTCTAGTTCGGGTTAGGAGTCCCTGCTCTGACTCCATATATAGCTATGTCAATATATGGAGTCAGTGCTTGGGAACACCCATTGTAATTAAATCTAATTTAGCCTCTATTTCTGAAAAGTTTCTGGCAGAATTCAAACTTACAACCTTCTACATTACAGCCAAGAATCTTAACCACTACTCTATAGAGCTGCATGGCCAGTTTCTTAAAAAATAAACAGATAATTATGAGACTTCTGCTGTATAGGAATGCTTACTAGTAGTTCTATTCCTATACAGCAGAAGTCTCATATTTGTATATATATATTTTTTTTAAGGTAACTGGCCATGCAGCTCTAGTGTAGTGGTTAACATTCTGGGCTGTAATGTATAAGGTTGTGAGGTTGAATCCCGTCAGAAACTTTTCAGAAATAGAGGCTAAATTTAATTTAAACATATATACAAGTTTTTAGCCAAAATATATATTTACATATATTATTATATATTTAGAATATATAATATATGCAAATATATTATGGATAAAACATCAGTAGTAGTTTAGTAGTTTCCCACATATTATGCATTCATATATATCAGAAGTATATATATATATATATATATATATATATATATTTTTTTTTTTTTTTAATATAATTACACATTTTTTACAATTACTAAAAAAATATAAAATATATTAATTTAATTTAGCCTCTATTTCTAAAAAGATTCTGATGGGATTCAAACTCACAACCTTCTGAATAGTCACAAGAATAGTCACAATAGTGGCCCTGGAGCATCTTGGTGAGGGTAATAGCAGCAAGAAAAGTCAAAATAGTGGCCCTGGAACTGAGTGTTAGGGTGGCAACAGCATGACAAGTCACAATAGTGGTCCCGAAACAGAGTTGGGAGGGGGCAACAGCATAAAAAATTACAATAGTATTCCGGGAACAGAGTGGGGAGGGGGGTCAACAGCAGTGGCAGTAACAGCACAAGATGGTGGTAGATCACAGTAGGAACAGATGGCAGTAAAGGCAGCAGAATAGTGGCATCAGCACATGACCAGAAGTAACAGGTCACAATGTTGCAGTGTGGCAGCACACTAGAGTCAGATCATTAATGCCAGAATGACCTAGTCTGTTGAATCAGGAACTGCTGCTTGGAAATCCTGGTTGATCCAGGCCATAATTATAAACAATTTTAACTGTGTCTACAGTGGAGGCTGAGGACAAGGTGGAGGAGGTGATGAGGAGGCAATGGAAGACATTGGCGCATAAATCACAGCACTACAATGCGGAAGCGGCAATGACATCACCTGGCCAAGTTGCTAGTGTGCCTGGGCCAGAAACCACATTTACTCAGTGGGCTGTAAATGAGATATATTGTCCTTGACCATAGCTACAGCTCCATACTTCAACACTTGCATAAACTGTACCAGACGCCAACAGGGTCAAGGACTAGCCCACTTTCTGCTCAACAAACTGTACGTGTGCAGAGCTGGTACAGCTCTTTTTAGAGAAGTATTGACAGTTTGGCATTCTCCACCTTGGGCGGGCACAAACCATAAATTCTCTGAACTGTTTAGAGTCTACAACATGAAAAGGGAGGGACTGTAGTACCAGCAACTTGGCCAGGTGAACATTCAGCTTCTGCGTCGCTGGATGAGTGTACGCATACTGCTGTCTCTTTGCCATCACCTAGATAGATTGCTGCTGAAACACGTGGCAAGGAAGAGGAGGAGGAATAGATGAAGGTTCTGCTGAGGTTTAGGAGTCCTGAATGCTGGAGAAGGCGTGTAGGTCACTGGGAGCTCCAGTGGTTTCTGCATCAGGCTGTACCATTAAATTAGTGGCACAGATTTTCCAGGTCACTTTATGGTGATGCTCCATGTGCACAGGGCCGTACTGTTAGCATAAACACCCTTACCGTGCTTCACCTTCTCCCCACATATCCTGCATACTGCCATTTTAGCATCCTCCAGCGACTTGATAAAAAATTTCAATTCTGTCAAATATGCCATTTTACCCCACCACTCTGTGCTGACTCCCTGTGCACCTATGCAACACAAGTTGTTTCCTGACAGGTAGGCTCCTAAATAGCAGACAGTAGAGATGGCCTTGTGGCTCGCCCGGCGGTCGTTTCACGGCAAACTTTGCCGAATGGGCGAACATATGGCGATGACCTATGACACATCCATCAGGACCGCCAATTGAGATGTTTCAGCATATGGACATACCCCCTACCTTATAAATAAACCCAATCTGGCCACCATTTTACATTCAGTCTTTTGCCAGTGTAGGGAGAGGTTGCTGTGTGGAGCAGGGACAAACTGTTAGGGACACCAAACACTAGCTAATAGGTGTGCTATCGATAGGTGTGACTTACTGAGGGGTGTAAAATACTTAAAATATAATTTCTAACAAAGAAAGTATATTGTAGTGCATTTGTATTGTGCAGCAGTTGTGTGCGGTTCTGCTGCGATACTGCAGCTACACAGAGTGCCAAACACTATTGGAACAAATAGTTTTTAGTGGTGTGATATATCAGTAGTTCCCCAAAAAAACTGATTGAAGCAGGGGTGTTATATACCAATAATATACCTTTTATACAGGTCCTTCTCAAAAAATTAGCATATTGTGATAAAGTTCATTATTTTCTGTAATGTACTGATAAACATTAGACTTTCATATATTTTAGATTCATTACACACCAACTGAAGTAGTTCAAGCCTTTTATTGTTTTAATATTGATGATTTTGGCATACAGATCATGAAAACCCCAAATTCCTATCTAAAAAAATTAGCATATCATGAAAAGGTTCTCTAAACGAGCTATTAACCTAATCATCTGAATCAACTAATTAACTCTAAACACCTGCAAAAGATTCCTGAGGCTTTTAAAAACTCCCAGCCTGGTTCATTACTCAAAACCGCAATCATGGGTAAGACTGCCGACCTGACTGCTGTCCAGAAGGCCATCATTGACACCCTCAAGCAAGAGGGTAAGACACAGAAAGAAATTTCTGAACGAATAGGCTGTTCCCAGAGTGCTGTATCAAGGCACCTCAGTGGGAAGTCTGTGGGAAGGAAAACGCTGCACAACAAGAAGAGGTGACCGGACCCTGAGGAAGATTGTGGAGAAGGACCGATTCCAGACCTGAGTCTGGAGTAGAAGCATACAGAGCCACCATGTACAGGCGTGTGCAGGACATGGGCTACAGGTGCCGCATTCCCCAGAAACAGTGGCAGAAGCGCCTGACCTGGGCTACAGAGAAGCAGCACTGGACTGTTGCTCAGTGGTCCAAAGTACTTTTTTCGGATGAAAGCAAATTTTGCATGTCATTCGGAAATCAAGGTGCCAGAGTCTGGAGGAAGACTGGGGAGAGGGAAATGCCAAAATGCCTGAAGTCCAGTGTCAAGTACCCACAGTCAGTGGTGGTCTGGGGTGCCATGTCAGCTGCTGGTGTTGGTCCACTGTGTTTTATCAAGGGCAGGGTCAATGCAGCTAGCTATCAGGAGATTTTGGAGCACTTCATGCTTCCATCTGCTGAAAAGCTTTATGGAGATGAAGATGTCATCACAGTGCCAAAACCACTGGTAAATGGTTTACTGACCATGGTATTACTGTGCTCAATTGGCCTGCCAACTCTCCTGACCTGAACCCCATAGATAATCTGTGGGATATTGGGAAGAGAAAGTTGAGAGACGCAAGACCCAACACTCTGGATGAGCTTAAGGCCGCTATCGAAGCATCCTGGGCCTCCATAACACCTCAGCAGTGCCACAGGCTGATTGCCTCCATGCCACGCCGCATTGAAGCAGTCATTTCTGCAAAAGGATTCCTGACCAAGTATTGAGTGCATAACTGAACATAATTATTTGAAGGTTGACTTTTTTTGTATTGAAAACACTTTTCTTTTATTGGTCGGATGAAATATGCTAATTTTTTGAGATAGTAAATTTGAGTTTTCATGAGCTGTATGTCAAAATCATCAATATTAAAACAATAAAAGGCTTGAACTACTTCAGTTGGTGTGTAATGAATCTAAAATATATGAAAGTCTAATGTTTATCAGTACATTACAGAAAATAATGAACTTTATCACAATATGCTATTTTTTTGAGAAGGACCTGTATAGTGCATTTAGGTAGTGCAGCATTTGTTTGCGATTTTGCTGCGTTACCTTAGCTACACAGAGTGACTAACGCTATTAGAACAAATAATTTCAACTGGTGTGATATATCAGTAGTTCCCCAAAAAAACTGATTGAAGCAGGGGTGTTATATACCAATAATATACCTTTTATATAGTGCATTTAGGTAGTGCAGCATTTGTTTGCGGTTTTTCTGCGTTACCGCAGCTACACAGAGTGACAATTGCTATTGGAACAAATAATTTCAACTGGTATAATATACCAGTTGCCCCCTCAAAAAGTGATTGAGGCAGGGGTGTAATATACCTTCTTCAACAAATACTGCTCTTCTATAGGGAACTTTTTCACAGGGTTATTTTGAAAATGACAGGCAGAGGAAGAGGCAGGGCAATCCACAGGGCTGGTAGGAGTCAGCCAAGTGCACCAGGCCGGAGCCTAATTGGGAAGTTGCAGAAGGTGTGTGCAATTACGTCAAAGGATGCACCAGACTTGGTTGAGTGGTTCACTCAGCTTCTGCACCCTCCTCATCCTCTCTATCTGCACCTTCTTCACTCTCTGCTGTGTGCACCTTTAAAGACACCACAACCACTACTATATTCCCTTTACTCGAGTCAGAGGAATAATTTTTCCATCCATTGCAAGACCTTACCGATGCGCAGCCATTATTGGCATCGGATCAGGAAGAGGAGGTATCAACAGCCACCACCCAGCAGTCTGACGACAGTACCCAGATCAACCCAAAGAGGTTGGTCCCCTCTGTTGATGCCTACTCCGAGATCTCTAATGTTAGTGGTGGTTATGTTGACCATGATGATGTGGAAGTACAATAGAGGAAGAGGAGTGGAGTTCAGAGGGAGAGACAGAGCAGCAGATAGGGAGAAGAAGGAGGAGAAGCAGGCAGAACTTACAGTGCACAGGAGGCAAAAAGCAGACTGCTAATGTATCTGGAACGAGCAAACCACCATGCACGGTCACATCTGGCGCTCCCAGGACGCTGGCACATGTGTGGGATTTTTTTAACGTGTATACTGCTGACAATAGTGTTGCTGTCAACACAAAAGTCGCGGTAAGCCCAACACTCACCTAGGGACGACCACCTTATGAAGGCACCTGGCCTCCCATCAACAAGCTCAGTGGGATCAACACCATCAGAACCCACAATGCCACACTCCCGGTGCTCCACTTCCTGCCTCTTCTTATTATCCTCTCTCCTCCGATTTGTCCTCTACTCCACCTTCCACCGTGCTTCGTCGCGTTCATCTGGCAAAAGGCAGGCTTCCGTGTCCCAAATGTTTGAGCGAAAAAAGATGATGACACCGGATAACCCTCTTGCCCAACGACTGACCGCTGGCTTGTCGGAACTGCTAGCCCGCCAGCTACTGCCATATAAATTGGTGGACTCAGAGGCCTTTAGAAAATTTGCGGCCATTGGCACACCATAATGAAAGGTCCCCGGAAGAAGATATTTCTTCCAGAAGGGCATCCCAAATCTATATGGCCACGTTCAGCGGCAAGTGAATTTATCTCTGGCACAGTGTTGGTGCCAAGATACATCTGACCACAGACACGTAGTCTAGTAAACACGGGCAGGGAAGGTACATAACTTTTACTGCCCACTGGGTGAACCTTCTGATGGCCGTTAAGCATGCAACCCATGGCACCCGTGTGTATTTGGTGTTACCGCCACGGATTGCATGCAGGCCTGCCTCTTCTTCTCCTCCTCCTACTCCATTCTATGTCTCCTCCTCGGCTGACTCTTTCTTTTCCACTGCTACCGCCTCTTCCGCTGTGCCCCCCAAGCTCCCTAGAAACTATTTGACGTGCCAGGTGAAATGTTGCCATGCTGTGCTGCGGCTGTTGTGCCTGGAAGCCAAGAGCCACACCAATCCTGCACTCCTTTAAGTTTTGCGGTCACAGGCCGATCAGTGGCTAACCCCGCTCAATTTGACAGTTGGTAAAATAGTGTGCGAACATGGTGCCAATCTGCTGAGCACACTGAAACAGGGCAAATTGACACACGTGCCGTGTATGGCAAACGTCCTGAACTTAGTCATGCAGCGATTTATTGCCAAATACTCCGGGGTCCAGGACGTCTTGTGGCAGGCCAGGAAAATCTCTGGCCTTTTTAGAAGATCTCACACGGCCATGGCTCGCCTTGCTGACATTCAGCGGCAACACCACCTGCCCGTCAGACGTATGATTTGTGACTGCCCGACGCGATGGAACTCCTCCTTGTAAATGCTTGATGGGCTGCTTCAGCAGAAACATGCAGTTAACGACTAGCTGTATGAACTCTGCGGCAGGACAGGTTCTGGAAAGCTTGTTTTTTTTCACCGCGTCAGTGGCTGCTCATGCGTGATGCATGCAGACTACTGCGGCCATTTGATGAAATCACCAAACTTGTCAGTCGCAGCCAGGGCGCCATCAGTGACATTGCGTCATGTCATTGATCAAGCCGTTGAGTAGCAGGAGCAGGAAGATGAGGAAAGTCGCAATGCTAGATGAATTCCCAGGGGGGCTACTCCATCTGAGACAAGTCAACAGGAGTCAGAGGAGGATGGTGCTGGGGCAGAGGAGGAGCAAGAAGAGCATGCTTAAAACTTTTCTGGGATCCCTGGTGTTGTCCGGCTGGGGGGAGGAGACCGAGGACTACATTATCCTGGACAATGAGCAGGAGCCAGGCCACTTCACTGCTTACAGTTTAGTGCAAATGGGGACCTTCATGTTCCAGTGTTTGAAGAGGGCATAAAGGGCAAGGACCATTACTGGGAGGCAACATACTTAGACCCCCAGTACAAAAACAAAATGGCAGACATGTTACCAGCATTACAGAGGGCTGTCAGAATGCAGCACTTGCTGGGCTTGCTTCGAGAGATGCTGCATTCTACTTTTGCTGGCGCTGGCAGAGGAATTTCTACTCACAAACAGTTGTGGGTACCAATGCAACAGCGCATGCAAGAAGAGGGCGGTTTGAAGATGTGTTGATCATTTCGGATATGAGATCATTCTTGCATCCAACCCATCAACAGCCACCCTCCGGATCCAGCCTCAGGGAACGCCTAGACCGACAGGTGTCTGACTACATCTAGTTAATGGCCGATGTGGACGCTCTGAGAAGCTAGGAACCCTTGGACTACTGGGTGTGCAGGCTTGACCTGTGGCTCACAACAGTGTGGACTACCTCACATTTCTAAAAATTAATGAGGCATGGATCTTGGAGGAATTCAACACATGTGATGATCACATTTAATTGAATTTCCTCATGACAGCCCACAAATATCCACCGCCACCTAGAAGAAATAATGGTCCCCTGTCTTAGGTAAATACAGCGGCATAAAAGGCCTTTTCTGTCTGATAAATGCCTAATGTTTTGGGCCTCGGAGGAATTCAACACCTATGACTACCACGTGTTTCAATTATTATCATTAGGGGTTTTCTCAAGAGGGGGGATTTCGTTAGCCATGTTTTTAATACAATTTTATATTTTTAGTTATTTTAAACATATGTATTTGAACTGTATTTATATTGGACTTCAATAAAATTTATATCCCTTGACCATCTAATAGACCTCAGCCACATACTTACTTGTTCTTTTATGTACACTGAATGCATAATTTTTGGGGCATGTAGTCCACTGGCCTGCAGTAAAATTGATATCCAATAACCGTGTAATCTACCTCCAGCCACATACTTACTTGTTCTTTTCTGTACGCTGAATGCATAATTTTTGGGGCCTGTAGTACACTGGCTTCCTGTAAAATGTATATCCAATGACCGTGTAATCTACCTCCAGCCACAAATACTTGTTCTTTTATGTACGCTGAATGCATAATTTTTGGCGTCTGTAGTCCACTGGCCTGCTGTAAAATTGATATCCAATGACAGTGTAATCTACCTCCACCACATACTTACTTGTTCTTTTGTGTACGCTAAATGTAAAATTTTTGGTGTCTGTAGTCCACTGGCCTGCTGTAAAATTGATATCCAATGACTGTGTAATCTACCTCCAGCCACATACTTACTTGTTCTTTTATGTACGCTGAATGCATAATTTTTTACGTCTGTAGTCCACTAGCCTGCTGTAAAATTGATATCCAATGACCGTGTAATCTACCTCCACCACATACTTACTTGTTCTTTTCATATACAATGAATACATAATTTTTGGGGCCTGTAGTACACTGGCCTGCTGTAAAATTAATATCCAATGACCGTGTAATCTACCTCTAGCCACATACTTACTTCCTATTTTATGTACACTGAATGCATAATTTTTGGGGCCTGTAGTACACTGGCTTGCAGTAAAATTGATATCCAATGACCGTGTAATCTACCTCCAGCCTCTAATAGACCTCCAGCCACATACTTGTTCTTTGATGTACGCTGAATGCATAATGTTTGAAGCATGTAGTCCAGTAGCCTACAGTAAAATTTTTATCCATTGACCGCATAATGTACCTCGAGCCACATAATCAGAATTTCTTTTATGTCAGGAGAATGCCTAATTTTTAAGGTCCATACTCCCATGGCCTAAAATAAAATATTTCTAGGCTCCAACAGGGCACATTAAAGATAATTTCCCTCTAAGACGCATAAAAATGTCCCCTGATTAAGACATATATGTTTTTTTGGAATTTTTGCCATTGATCCCCCTCTAGTATGTCAATGTCCATGTTGTGGGACTATTTTTGCACTTCTACTAAGTATTTGGTGGCTGCAAATATGAACTGAAGTTTTTTTCAGATTCGCCTGCCATTAAAATGAATGGGGCCTGCTGCGAGCTTGCGGTTCGCGAACATTTGATCGCGTTTGCGCAATCTCATTTTTGAACCGCCCCGGCCGATGTTTGTCCATCACTAGCAGACAGTATACTCTGGGTGCATTTGGCTCCAGATGTTTCACTACCTCCACCCCAGGCATGGGATCCAGCCGGTTCTCTCCGGTTCTGCCGAACCGTTTGTTAAAATTACAGGCGGTTCGCAGGACCGGTGAGAAGCAGGGATCCCGACCCGGTCCTGCAGCTGCGCCTGCACCAGTGGCGTAGCTATAGGGGTGGGGGCGGAGCGGAAGCCGAGAGGAGAGGCCCTGTGTGACGCGCACTGTGCAGGGCAGCTGGGCAGGCGAAGTGAGGAGGGGCCGGGGGAGCGGCTTCAGTTGAGGTGCGACGCAGGACTTAGTCACGTACCTCACTGTGACCTCCTGCGGCGGATCTCGCGAGATGACGCGATGACGCGGCGCGGGAAGGCACAGTGAGCGAGGCATTGGTGACCGCCTGTACCAGGATGCCACAAGCTGTGAAGGAGAGAGAGGTAAGTATTAATTATTTCTCCTAAGCAGGTGCCTACTCCACCTTCCCCTCATCCTGACCCAATGTTTAGATTCTTTTAGCCAAACAAGAGTTATGGATGGGGTTGATGACAATATTTAAGGTGGCCACACACAGGGAAACACATCTATTTTGCCCACAGAGTAAGAGCAGCTTTTTTAAGCGGTACTCCACTATGTAATGGCCCCCTCTTTATTATTAATATAATGGCCCCCTCTTTATTATTAATGTAATGGCTCCCTCTTTGTTATTAATGTAATGGCCCCCTCTTTGTTATTAAAGTGGGGGCCATTATATTAATAATAAAGAGGGGGCCATTATATTAATAATAAAGAGGGGGCCATTATATTAATAATAAAGTGGGGGCCATTATATTAATAATAAAGAGGGGGCCATTATATTAATAATAAAGTGGGGGCCATTACATTAAAAATAAAGAGTGGGCCATTATAATAATAATAAAGAGGGGGCCGTTACAGTAATAACAAAGAGGGGGCCGTTACAGTAATAACAAAGAGGGGGCCATTATATTAATAATAAAGAGGGGGCCATTATATTAATAATAAAGAGGGGGCCATTATATTAATAAAAAAGAGGTGGTCATTATATTAATAATAAAGTGGGGGCCATTACATTAAAAATAAAGAGTGGGCCATTATAATAATAATAAAGAGGGGGCCATTATATTAATAATAAAGTGGGGGCCATTATATTAATAATAAAGAGGGGGCCATTATATTAATAATAAAGTGGGGGCCATTATATTAATAATAAAGTGGGGGCCATTACATTAAAAATAAAGAGTGGGCCATTATAATAATAATAAAGAGGGGGCCGTTACAGTAATAACAAAGAGGGGGCCGTTACAGTAATAACAAAGAGGGGGCCATTATATTAATAATAAAGAGGGGGCCATTATATTATCAATAAAGAGGGGGCCATTATATTAATAAAAAAGAGGGGGTCATTATATTAATAATAAAGTGGGGGCCATTACATTAAAAATAAAGAGTGGGCCATTATAATAATAATAAAGAGGGGGCCATTACAGTAATAACAAAGAGGGGGCCTAAGGCTTTTTAAAAGTTGAGTGGTATGTGTGTAGTGTATATATAGTGTATTTGTGTGTAGTGTATATATGGTGTATGTAAATATGTCGTGACTGTGTTGCATATATATGGTGTATGTAAATATGTGTCATGACTCGTGACGCGCTGCGTATCCACCGCTGAGTAGGGAACCTGTTGTTAAAAATTTGAATCCCACCCCTGCTCCACCCTGCTGGCTCATCTACATGCTGCCAAACAGCTGCTGTCTCATGGGTCTGCTTCCACCCTCAACCACTGATTATGATAATAATGCCCCCTCTTCACCTGACTCCCACATGCGATCGACTACATCTTCACCCATTACTGTCTGTTTGTCACTTATGTCACCCTAACCAGTCTCATGGCCACATCCCTGACCGGTCGCAACATGTGCTCCCACCCGACTGTTATCATCACTAGTTGTATGCCTAATGGACAGTAAGTATATGTATAACAGAACAGATTAAATATTAATGTAGAAGTCCAAACAGTATTGACTGGTGTGGGCAGATGTCTTGCTGTGATCCATTTTGGGGCTTTTTTTAAAATATTTGAAATAAACAATTTATGGTTTTATTCAAGAAACTAGTGCTCGACCAGCTACTTTGTTTCTACAGTGGATTTGCTTCTCCTAAGGATCCATGAACCAAGGATTAACAAAGACGATGAGTAGTATTGAGCGAACTTCTGTTCACAAGTTAGGTGTGCAAAGTTTGGGTTTGGGATATCTACAAATTCTATTATGGATTCCGCTACCACGGATCATAAGTAGCAGAATCTATAACAAAATTCTCAGATAACCCAAACCTTGTACGCCAAACTTGAAACACAAGTTTGCTCATCCCTAGCGGTGATTAGCAAAATATTTGCGAATTCTCGAAAGTGGTGATATTTGCAATAAAAATTTGCTTTTCGAATATTCGTGCTCAACACTCCTCTCTACACTTTCCTAGCTCAGTCCCTATCCAATATTCTACAATTATGAACTATGTTAACCTCTGTCCCTAGCGATTGACACGTCTGTCGCTATGCTCAGCTCACACTATAATGGCAGAGACTGGGTGTGATGAGGCTTTTGTAGCGCTGTGACCTCACAGAGAATGGCTGCATGGCATTATGGATCATATAGCGTTCCCAGTTTTCTTGCTTTGACTTTGCAACACGTGCAGCTGCTATTTAAAAAAAATGATTTGTTACCACAAAGCATGAAGAAATTCAGATTTGTGACAAATCTAAATTTTTCTGAAATTCAGATCGAAGTCAATTTGTTTCCCTTCCATTCGCTCAACACTAGCTGTAAGTCACTGATAACACCTTACTCATGCACAACGGAACTCAGAAGCAGCAGAGATATAAAATGCATAAAAAAATTATTTTCCCACAAAACGATATATTTATCTGCTCAGCTCCTTATGATCTATAAAAAGCTGTCTGCAAATCACATTGCATTTTGTGGTGACAGGTCCTTTAAGTCTTTAAATGGGTTCTCTGGTAATGATTTAAAATGGGCACCAGCAACCTGGCCTAGAATGTGAGCAGGACTGGTTATCACCACCTGCAGAGCAGCCAAGAGGACTTAGGGGGCGGGCCTCACTCCACATTACGCTCTGGCACTTGCATATACTACATATAGTATATGTTAGGAAAATTTAGGAACACAAATAAAAATCACAGCAACATTATTTAGGTCACCCTGCCCAAGTTACCATTTACAATGAAAGAACTGACCTGCTCTCTTTCTGCTGTCTTCCTCAGTTTATATATAAACTCGGCCACTGCTACTACTACAGAAAGAATCAGACCTGCTGCCAGCACAATAAAGATGCCTCCCATGTTTTGGATGCCCAGTGCACTGGCTTCCTTATTTTTTTCCTCTGGGCAGCCTCCAGCTCTCCACCACCTCTCTTTCATTTTATGGATTTCATCGGCTTCTTGAAGCTGTAGTATAGCAATACTGATCCTGTCTCGATATGGAGACCCTTGAAAAACAGAACATTTTTTTTTGTTATAAAACACTACAGTATTTTAATTTTCACATACAAAAATTATGGTCTATCTCCAATCCACCACAATTTAACATTAGGACCTCAAGCACATGGCAAAGCTAGAGGTCTCTATAGCAACAGATGGAATGTCTTCAGTTATGTATTATAGAGCTGTAGGCATTTCATGTCTCACCATATGGTATCTTTGCATGGAAATGTATCCTTTTTTAGGAGCAATGCTTTTCTAGGAGAATGCTTCTGTAATGTGGACTGTCATAGAACACAATATATTTTTTTTTAATAGAATTTGTGATAAAAATAGAAAACTCTGTGAACTGACCACTGTGTCTCTCCATCTTAAATTAAATGCTATATATAGTACCTTATGAGCTTATATCTATGACACAGAACCATATTACAGCAGATTGTTGGGAAGGAAGCGTTCCTTCCCGACAATCTGCTGATCGCTCGCAGCAATCTCCTCCAGAGTTTGGGAACTCGTTTACATGGCACAATCTGCTGCTGGTAAAGGATCATTTTTTGCATGCGCACAAATGATTGGATTCCCCGATGAACGAGCGTTTCGTTTATTCATTGAGTAATTGGCGGTACATTTACATTGCCCGATCATCGCTAATGAGCGTTACTATGATGGTTAGAATGTTCTGAATATTTATTCAGAGTATGATATTTCCCCTCTATAATATTATCAAGTAAATTTTGCATACTCCAAACAAAATCAATTTGTGACAGTGAATACAATTAATTTATTTGTGAAAAATGCCTGTGCAAACAATAATCGCTATGTTTTAATTAAGCATAATGTTATTAGAAGGGTAAGTAACCTCCACAAAAAGTAGTATAAAGAATATAAGTTATATTTAATTTCCATCAAGTATAAACTGTTATAATATGTTAAAGAGGGTGTCTGCTCTAGTTATATTTTTTCACATTAACCGCTTCAGACTGACATAGATTCTTATTATGTCTAAGAATTTCTCAAGTGTGAAAGGAATTTCTTTATAGATAGATGTTTGCTTCGAGGAAGTAACCTTTTTAGCTGTCTATAAATTAAACAAGAAGCATACACCTCAGAAAATCCTTGCTTTGTCAAATCATTGCTCTTTTCTTACCCATGGGTGTCCCAATTCCATATCCCTTTGAGTCTATGAGTCCTCCTATCTGCGTTAGATTGCAGTTCCTCTGAGTTATGTATTCAATAGCTGTTGATTCCATTAGCAGAGCATAGTCGGAAGAGAGGACTCGCTGGATGCCTTCCTCATTACTCTTAACGAGCGACGATGGCTTGCTGCTCATGAATGCCCACATCTTCTCAAAGGTCGAAATGTGAGATTTCTGGAGAGTAAACAAATAAGAGAGGGGTGTTGGGATTCATGTTGTTTATCAGATAAGCACTTTTTGCTTCTCACTGTCAAATGGCAAACAAGAGTAAATTAGCACATGCTATTATTACATTCTCATTTTTCCTTAACTGTGAATCCTCCAGGGCTAGGAAAATTGATAGCAAACAATGATGGCACAGATAGCCCTAAGTGTCCCTGTTAGCAACTGTACAATCTCACATGCAAAATGGTTGTTAGCTATTACAGGTTAGAAATTCAGTATTACTCAGAATGAGCAAATGCATTGATATACTGATAAATTGATATACTAAGATTAAATGATATGTGAGTTCTAAAATAAATAAAAAAATAGAATGGCTGTAGGAAAAAAAATAAAAAAATTTCTTTGGAGGTCTGTCATGATACTTATAATAGCTTTTCCAGCTTTGCCTGCCAATAAATTATCACAATATCAGAATCATGGTGTTGAGCTGAGGTAACTCTACTATTCATTACTACCTATCTAAGACCTCTTTCTCACGCACTTTTTTTGGTGTTTGAAATGCATGTAAAAAATGGCATGCATTTTTGTCCTTTTTGAGAAGCATCTTTGGAGGTAATTTAAAAAAAAAATTCTGACAACTTGAATATAGGCTTTCCTGGTGTTTTTGAAGTCTTATAGAAAAACCTATGGTAAAAAACTGTGTTTTGGAAAAATGGCATGACAACAAAAAGACTGTAAGGTCGCATTTACGTCTGGCTTAGAGCTGTTCTGCTGCTGAGGTACATGCGATAAGTCTTTAATAAGTGTGAGTTGCAATCACTTGTACAAGCAATGGAAGTGAACTCGGTACAATTTTATGTAAAAATTCCAGTGAGGTAATTTATTGAATGTACCTTGAGAAATGATTGTAGAGGTCAAAAGAAAATCCTCTCTCCAGCTCTATGATGCGTATCTTACAAACAGGAAAAGACTGCAGGACATGGGATGTGAGCTTACAATAGAGGTGGAGTTACAGGATGAATGATATGTGAAATTACAACCATAAATAACTTCATTAACCAAATATAACAATTGACACTAGATGGCAGCAAAGTACACTACGTATAGTGGATAACAGATATGACACTGAATATAATTAAATTAATTCTGAAGCTATTAGTTGGGACAGCAGACTCCTTGGATTTGACTATATGGACTGACAGTGAACAGTTTTAAAAAGGGTTTAGATGAATTCCTAAAAGTAAATGACATTAATGTTTATGAAAATGTGTATAAATCTGAGTCTCACTTCCTTCTGTGATTCATGCCCCTACATATGCCTTGGTTGAACTTAATGGATTAATTTTTTATTTTTTTTCCAACCATATTAACTATGTAACTATGTAACATTTAGCAGAAATGTCAGTCTGATAGTCAATGAAGGTTCTCTGAATTTAGGCAGCTGTCCTTAGTTTGCTCAAATAGATTGCACATCTTCATATTGGAGACGTTGCAGTAAGCCAATTCTTGAAATTACAACCAGTTGTAATCCAGTAGACAATGTTCAGGGTACATAGCCAAGGATGAAAACCTAAGTTGAAGGAAACTTCTTTGAAGTTCCTTTCTGGCTTGACAGCGCTTTTCTTCTCAGAAAAGATCAAGACAACCTCAGATACCTTGTTTTGCAATGGTAACTCCCCCCTTAAGAACCTTGCTGTCTTTACTAGGAAAGATATTTGAGATATGTCCTTCTACTTTCTGGTCCTTCATGAAAACAAGATCTACCTGTAAGTTTGGTTTAGCATGCTGACATTTTCTTTGTCCTTAAAGAAAAGTAAGATATTCCCTTTTCTATCTACTCCAGAAACAGTCAGATAATGAAAATATTTCTACCTTCTCAGGAATAGGTTACCAGATGTAAAGTCTTCTGGTGGCCTAGGAACAGTTCCAAGTTTCTGAGTGAGAAAAGTCACTGGAGTGAGAATAATAGGGAATTCTGGATTAATGGATACAGGAACAAGAGGCCTTGAGTTGACAATAGCGGACACTTCAAGGTGGTCAAAGCTTCATGAGTAAGCCAGTTCCCATGAACTGCCTATATGAGAAGCTTGTGGGGGAAGGGGGATGTAAAGAAGGTTAAAGTGCTATCACTGTCAGCCAAGTAATGCTGGCTTAGAGTTAATTTGTAATTCTCAACAGGCACCAGTGAAGTTTGTCCAACAGTCCGATCGCAATAGCTTTACTGGTCCGCTGATGGTGAGACATCATCTTAAAGCATTGATAAAACCAGAAGTGTCCATTGATTCTATCACTTCTATGTAAATAGCGTGTATGCTCATGCATGTAAACAATACTGCCCATTGTTTGTTCCCTGCATGACCACCTCTGGTTCTACGTACAGTAGCTGCCTATGGCCCAAAGACATCCAGGCCGATGTAAGTAAAAGGTGTCTCAGTACTTGTTATATCTCCTGGCAAATCAGATATTTGCTGTTGTTGCAATTTTTCCCTTGATTTGCGACACTGAACACAATGATGAATTAGGTAGGCAATCTATATTTTTGCTCCTACTCTCCTGTAGCTCTGAAAGCATCCTCAGTAAAATCTCTGCCTTGGTGTTTCACCCTTTCATGACAATGTCTCATTATTAGTGTGGCACCATGGTGATAGCTGGGAATAATGAGTGGATTGTTTTCTAAATTCTCCATCTTGATCCTATTTAGGTGACCAGTACCACCAACCCTCAGTATGCCATGACTGTCAATTACTGGTTTTAAGTTGGTGATGGGGCAGTTTGTTTTGGGAATTTCTTGCTTGTCACATATACATTTCAGTTCCGTGTTACAAACACTCTGCTGTACAATACGTATCACAATCATGTCACTTTAGTGCAATTTCCTCTGCAGAGAGTGCTTATAACTAGAGTTGAGCGGACACCTGGATGTTCAGGTTCGAGAAGTTCGGCCGAACTTCCCGAAAATGTTCGGGTTCGGGATCCGAACCCGATCCGAACTTCGTCCCGAACCCGAACCCCATTGAAGTCAATAGGGACCAGAACTTTTTGGCACTAAAAAGGCTGTAAAACAGCCCAGGAAAGGGCTAGAGGGCTGCAAAAGGCAGCAACATGTAGGTAAATCCCCTGCAAACAAATGTGGATAGGGAAATGAATTAAAATAAAAATTTAATAAATAAAAATTAACCAAAATCAATTGGAGAGAGGTCCCATAGCAGAGAATCTGGCTTCACGTCACCCACCACTGGAACAGTCCATTCTCAGATATTTAGGCCCCAGCACCCAGGCAGAGGAGAAAGGTCCCGTAACAGAGAATCTGGCTTCATGTCAGCAGAGAATCAGTCTTCATGTCATAGCAGAGAATCAGGCTTCACGTCAGCCACCAATGAAACAGTCTATTGTCAGATATTTAGGCCCAGCACCCAGGCAGAGGAGAGAGGTCCCGTAACAGAGAATCTGGCTTCATGTCATAGCAGAGAATCAGGCTTCACGTCACCCACCACTGCAACAGTCCATTTTCATAAATTTAGGCCCAGCACCCAGGCAGAGGAGAGAGGTCCCGTAACAGAGGATCTGGCTTCATGTCAGCAGAGAATCAGTCTTTATGTCATAGCAGAGAATTAGGCTTCACGTCAGCCACCAATGCAACAGTCCATTGTCAGATATTTAGGCCCAGCACCCAGGCAGAGGAGAGAGGTCCCGTAACAGACAATCTGGCTTCATGTCAGCAGAGAATCAGTCTTCATATCATAGCAGAAAATCAGGCTTCACGTCAGCCACCAATGCAACAGTCCATTGTCAGATATTTAGGCCCAGCACCCAGGCAGAGGAGAGAGGTCCCGTAACAGAGGATCTGGCTTCATGTCAGCAGAGAATTAGTCTGCATGTCATAGCAGAAAATCAGGCTTCACGTCAGCCACCAATGCAACAGTCCATTTTCATAAATTTAGGCCCAGCACCCAGGCAGAGGAGAGAAGTCCCGTAACAGAGGATCTGGCTTCATGTCAGCAGAGAATTAGTCTGCATGTCATAGCAGAAAATCAGGCTTCACGTCAGCCACCAATGAAACAGTCCATTGTCAGATATTTAGGCCCAGCACCCAGGCAGAGGAGAGAGGTCCCGTAACAGAGGATCTGGCTTCATGTCAGCAGAGAATTAGTCTGCATGTCATAGCAGAGAATCAGGCTTCACGTCACCCAACATTGGAACAGTCCA
Organism: Bufo gargarizans; assembly: GCF_014858855.1. Lineage (NCBI taxonomy): Eukaryota > Metazoa > Chordata > Amphibia > Anura > Bufonidae > Bufo > Bufo gargarizans. Next base: position 327,515,671 of record NC_058082.1, on the reverse strand, counting down.
TTGGCATATATTTAGGCCCCGGCACCCAGACAGAGGAGAGGTTCATTCAACTTTGGGTAGCCTCGCAATTTAATGGTAAAATGAAAATAAAAATAGGATTGAATGAGGAAGTGCCCTGGAGTACAATAATATATGGTTAAGGGGAGGTAGTTAATGTCTAATCTGGACAAGGGACGGACAGGTCCTGTGGGATCCATGCCTGGTTCATTTTTATGAACGTCAGCTTGTCCACATTGGCTGTAGACAGGCGGCTGCGTTTGTCTGTAATGACGCCCCCTGCCGTGCTGAATACACGTTCATACAAAACGCTGGCCGCCGGGCAGGCCAGCACCTCCAAGGCATAAAAGGCTAGCTCTGGCCACGTGGACAATTTAGAGACCCAGAAGTTGAATGGGGTCGAACCATCAGTCAGTACATGGAGGGGTGTGCACACGTACTGTTCCACCATGTTAGTGAAATGTTGCCTCCTGCTAACACGTTGCGTATCAGGTGGTGGTGCAGTTAGCTGTGGCGTGTTGACAAAACTTTTCCACATCTCTGCCATGCTAACCCTGCCCTCAGAGGAGCTGGCCGTGACACAGCTGCCTTGGCGACCTCTTGCTCCTCCTCTGCCTTGGCCTTGGGCTTCCACTTGTTCCCCTGTGACATTTGGGAATGCTCTCAGTAGCGCGTCTACCAACGTGCGCTTGTACTCGCGCATCTTCCTATCACGCTCCAGTGCAGGAAGTAAGGTGGGCACATTGTCTTTGTAGCGTGGATCCAGCAGGGTGGCAACCCAGTAGTCCGCACACGTTAAAATGTGGGCAACTCTGCTGTCGTTGCGCAGGCACTGCAGCATGTAGTCGCTCATGTGTGCCAGGCTGCCTAGGGGTAAGGACAAGCTGTCCTCTGTGGGAGGCGTATCGTCATCGTCCTGCCTTTCCCCCCAGCCACGCACCAGTAATGGGCCCGAGCTGCGTTGGGTGCCACCCCGCTGTGACCATGCTTCATCCTCATCCTCCTCCACCTCCTCCTCATCCTCGTCCTCCAGTAGTGGGCCCTGGCTGGCCACATTTGTACCTGGCCTCTGCTGTTGCAAAAAACCTCCCTCTGAGTCACTTCGAAGAGACTGGCCTGAAAGTGCTAAAAATGACCCCTCTTCCTCCTCCTCCTCCTCCTGGGCCACCTCCTCTTCCATCATCGCCCTAAGTGTTTTCTCAAGGAGACATAGAAGTGGTATTGTAACGCTAATAACGGCGTCATCGCCACTGGACATGTTGGTGGAGTACTCAAAACAGCGCAACAGGGCACACAGGTCTTGCATGGAGGCCCAGTCATTGGTGGTGAAGTGGTGCTGTTCCACAGTGCGACTGACCCGTGCGTGCTGCAGCTGAGACTCCACTATGGCCTGCTGCTGCTTGCACAGTCTGTCCAGCATGTGCAAGGTGGAGTTCCACCTGGTGGGCACGTCGCATATGGGGCGGTGAGCGGGAAGGCCGAAGTTACGCTGTAGACAGGCGAGAAGCGGCAGGATGTGAACGCCGGAAGCGCGAACAGACGGCCCGCACTTTATGCAGCAGCTCTGACATGTCGGGGTAGTTGTGAATGAACTTCTGCACCACCAAATTCAGCACATGCGCCAGGCAAGGGATGTGCGTCAAACCGGCTAGTCCCAGAGCTGCAACGAGATTTCGCCCATTATCGCACACCACCAGGCCGGGCTTGAGGCTCACCGGCAGCAACCACTCGTCGGTCTGTTGTTCTATACCCCGCCACAACTCCTGTGCGGTGTGGGGCCTGTCCCCCAAACATATGAGTTTCAGAATGGCCTGCTGACGTTTACCCCGGGCTGTGCTGAAGTTGGTGGTGAAGGTGTGTGGCTGACTGGATGAGAAGGTGGAAGAAGAGGAGGAGGAAGCCGAGAAGGAGGAGGTGGCAACAGGAGGCAAAGAATGTTGCCCTGCGATCCTTGGCGGCGGAAGGACGTGCGCCAAACAGCTCTCCGCCTGGGGCCCAGCTGCCACTACATTTACCCAGTGTGCAGTTAGGGAGATATAGCGTCCCTGGCCGTGCTTACTGGTCCACGTATCTGTGGTTAGGTGGACCTTGCTACAGATGGCGTTGCGCGGTGCACACTTGATTTTATCGGATACTTGGTTGTGCAGGGAAGGCACGGGTCTCTTGGAGAAGTAGTGGCGGCTGGGAACAACATACTGTGGGACAGCAAGCGACATGAGCTGTTTGAAGCTGTCTGTGTCCACCAGCCTAAATGACAGCATTTCATAGGCCAGTAGTTTAGAAATGCTGGCATTCAGGGCCAGGGATCGAGGGTGGCTAGGTGGGAATTTACGCTTTCTCTCAAATGTTTGTGAGATGGAGAGCTGAACGCTGCCGTGTGACATGGCTGAGACGCTTGGTGACGGAGGTGGTGGTGGTGTTGGTGGTACATCCTCTGTTTGCTGGGCGGCAAATGCCAACGTTCCTCCAGAGGCGGAGGAAGAGGCCGAGGTGGCAGCAGCAGAAGAGGCCGAGGCGGCAGCAGCAGAAGAGGTAGCAGGGGGAGCCTGAGCGACTTCCTTGTTTTTAAGGTGTTTACTCCACTGCAGTTTATGCTTTGCATGCAGGTGCCTGGTCATGCAGGTTGTGCTAAGGTTCAGAACGTTAATGCCTCGCTTCAGGCTCTGATGGCACAGCGTGCAAACCACTCGGGTCTTGTCATCAGCACATTGTTTGAAGAAGTGCCATGCCAGGGAACTCCTTGAAGCTGCCTTTGGGGTGCTCGGTCCAAGATGGCGGCGGTCAGTAGCAGGCGGAGTCTCTTGGCGGCGGGTGTTCTGCTTTTGCCCACTGCTCCCTCTTTTGCTACGCTGTTTGCTCGGTCTCACCACTGCCTCTTCCTCCGAACTGTGAAAGTCAGTGGCACGACCTTCATTCCATGTGGGGTCTAGGACCTCATCGTTCCCTGCATCGTCTTCCACCCAGTCTTTATCCCTGACCTCCTGTTCAGTCTGCACACTGCAGAAAGACACAGCAGTTGGCACCTGTGTTTCGTCATCATCAGAGACTTGCTGAGGTGGTATTCCCATGTCCTCATCATCAGGAAACATAAGTGGTTGTGCGTCAGTGCATTCTATTTCTTCCACCGCTGGGGAAGGGCTAGGTGGATGCCCTTGGGAAACCCTGCCAGCAGAGTCTTCAAACAGCATAAGAGACTGCTGCATAACTTGAGGCTCAGACAGTTTCCCTGATATGCATGGGGGTGATGTGACAGACTGATGGGGTTGGTTTTCAGGCGCCATCTGTGCGCTTTCTGCAGAAGACTGGGTGGGAGATAATGTGAACGTGCTGGATCCACTGTCGGCCACCCAATTGACTAATGCCTGTACCTGCTCAGGCCTTACCATCCTTACAACGGCATTGGGCCCCACCATACATCGCTGTAAATTCTGGCGGCTACTGGGACCTGAGGTAGTTGGTACACTAGGACGTGTGGATGTGGCAGAACGGCCACGTCCTCTCCCAGCACCAGAGGGTCCACTAACACCACCACGACCATGTCCACGTCCCTTACTAGATGTTTTCTTCATTGTTATCGTTCACCACAACAACAAAAATATTATTTGGCCCAATGTATTGTATTCAAATTCAGCTGAATATAAATTTGAGGCCTAGTATTTAGGCGCTGGGTGACAGGTATAGATTTACTGACAGAATTAGACTTGGAAATGCACAGTAGCGTGTGTGTGAAGTTATTCTGAATGACCCTATGTGCACCTTGAATATTATATACCCTTTTAGGGATGTATTTAAAGTAGGCCTGATACAGCAGAAACCACTAAATTAGGAAATTGCTAAATTGGGAATTGTATTTCAACCCAGAACAAAAAATGTGCTTTGACGGACACTAAATAACTTGCCCAGCCAGAACAGTACACCAGTAACGACAGATTTAGCGGGATAGAAATTTGAGGCCTAGTATTTAGGCGCTGGGTGACAGGTATAGATTTACTGACAGAATTAGACTTGGAAATGCACAGTAGCGTGTGTGTGAAGTTATTCTGAATGACCCTACGTGCACCTTGAATATTATATACCCTTTTAGGGATAGATTTCAAATAGCTCTTATACAGCAGAAACCACTAAATTAGGAAATTGCTAAATTGGGAATTGTATTTCAACCCAGAACAAAAAATGTGCTTTGACGGACACTAAATAACTTGCCCAGCCAGAACAGTACACCAGTAACGACAGATTTAGCGGGATATAAATTTGAGGCCTAGTATTTAGGCGCTGGGTGACAGGTATAGATTTACTGACAGAATTAGACTGGGATATGGCCAAAAAATAACCACACTATTGCTGGTTAAATGCACTTGGTGTGATAGCTTGACCAACCACACTACTGAGGGTTAAATGCACTTGGTGACAGGCGCAGCTTGCCCCTGATGTAGTATATGGCCAAAAAATAAACAGACTATTGCTGGTTAAATGTACTTGGTGTGACAGCTTCACCCTGATGTAGGCTTTAGCCAAAAAACAACCACACCATTGAGGGTTAAATGCACTTGGTGACAGGCGCAGCTTGCCCCTGATGTAGTATATGGCCAAAAAATAAACAGACTATTGCTGGTTAAATGCACTTGGTGTGACAGCTTCACCCTGATGTAGGCTTTAGCCAAAAAACAACCACACCATTGAGGGTTAAATGCACTTGGTGACAGGCGCAGCTTGCCCCTGATGTAGTATATGGCCAAAAAATAAACAGACTATTGCTGGTTAAATGCACTTGGTGTGACAGCTTCACCCTGATGTAGGCTTTAGCCAAAAAACAACCACACCATTGAGGGTTAAATGCACTTGGTCGCAGCTTGTGCTGGCGCACCACAAGACACAAAATGGCCGCCGATCACCCCAGAAAAAAGTGACTGACAAATGGTCTGGGCAGCCTAAAAACAGTGAGCAATTGAGTATCAGCAGCTCAATGACCCACAGCTGCAGATCGATCAATAATTAAGTCCTTTGGAGGAGTTAATCTGCCTAATCTCACCCTACTGTCGCAGCGCAACCTCTCCCTACGCTAATCAGAGCAGAGTGACGGGCGGCGCTATGTGACTCCAGCTTAAATAGAGGCTGGGTCACATGGTGCTCTGGCCAATCACAGCCATGCCAATAGTAGGCATGGCTGTGATGGCCTCTTGGGGCAAGTAGTATGACGCTTGTTGATTGGCTGCTTTGCAGCCTTTCAAAAAGCGCCAAGAAAGCGTCACAAAAGCGCCAAGAAAGCGACGAACACCGAACCCGAACCCGGACTTTTACGAAAATGTCCGGGTTCGGGTCCGTGTCACGGACACCCCAAAATTCGGTACAAACCCGAACTATACAGTTCGAGTTCGCTCATCCCTACTTATAACACACGTACCAACTACAACAATAACCATTAATGTTCTCAGTACACTGGTCTTTTGGCACAATCAGCAGGGTTTAGATGGGGTGTAACATAGTGTCATTCTTCAGTTTTACAGAATCATTTTGGTGATCCTTTCAACATAGTTAGATTTATCTTTGGAGAATCTACAGTCCATAATTTTAACTCTTTATCTTCTATGAACAAGACTATTTTGTGATAATCTTGTGTTGAGTAAAACAATGATCTACCTAAGACATTGTAAGGAGTAGCAATGATGTCTAATGCCCGAATAAGGTTAATGAGAGTTTATTTTCTTTCCTCATTTTCGCCATTATCCCAGACCACTATGATACCCTCATTACAAGTTTTTTTTTTCACCTCGTAATGATTAGAGTAGGCATCCTCAAACTGCGGCCCTCCAGCTGTTGTAAAACTACAACTCCCACAATGCCCTGCTGTAGGCTGATACCTGTAGGCTGTTTGGGTATGCTGAGAGTTGTAATTTTGCAACAGCTGGAGGGCCACAGTTTGAGGATGCCTGGATTAGGGGATGGCTTAAAGTGGATTGTGCAACCATTTCAAGTATTTGAGGTTTTATTTACTTATCACATTTTCCACTTATGGTTTTACTTTTATTTTATCAATATAAAAAAGTTACCAAAAAAAAGCTACTGCGGTATTTAAGGGTTTACTTTAGGTCATAAAACTCTCTGGTCATTAGAAAAACGTGAAAGCTTTTTTGCCCTTGTAGTATTAATGAAAAAAATTATGTGAAAAAGCACATGTATGCATTTCCAGGAATAAGTGTGAGCTGAAATATTATGCCAGTAAAGAGGTTCAAAGATGTTTTCTAACATGTTCACATATGACACAATGAAGGAGAAATTAGAATTTTTTCATTAATTCTAAAATTTTCAATTTTTCCTTAAACTATGTAATACATAGTGATTTACTTACATGTTTACTGTAAAATGATCCAAACATAAAAATAAATAGATTGGTCAGTTTCATTGAGTGCTATTACTACTTTCAAGCTAAAGATCAATTTTGCTTAGTTATTCAGACGCAATATTGAATTTTACTCCATCTTACTTAGTTCACATGATGTCCTATGGTTGCAACTAACAGAAATTTGTTTTGGATCAGCTAATTTGTCTATCATTAAGTTTGTGTCTCTGTGTACTGCCTTTTGGCCCTTGACAAATTCTGACCTAGGCTTGTTTTCCAGTGTGTGTGTATCCTGGGTAGAGGTATGAAAATATTCTAAGGAAATGCATGACAGAAAGTATACTTTTTTCCTGTAGCAATCAATATAGAAATCAGATTAATTTTAAAAAGGCTCTTGACACACAGAATACGACTGCTCATCAAACCATTAGCTAAGGCAGATCATAGCCGAGGCCAGTGATTGACAGTGATTGACTGAGTGGTCCCAAGTGTCGAGAGGGACCGGAGAACAGAGGGTGATGTTAGGTTATGAAGCATTGGAACAAGAGGGGGCAGGGCATTGGTATGGCATGAATTATTTTATTAATTTACAACATGCAGAGCCTTTTAAATATCTCCTTTATCATGAAAGTGCACCTTGCACCTTGCTTGTCAATGCAAAATAAATAATTGAATTAGCTGCTCAGACTTTACAAATGTAGTGAATGTGACAAACTGTTCTTGACAATAAGATTGCCTTCTTTGCATCCTGTATGAAAAGAAGTGGCAAGCTACAACCTCTTTTTTTATAATGGGTTAATGCTTTTTAGCATGCTCTATTTAATTAAACCTAAAAGATTTTTTAATGCAAGAATAGCAATGCTCATGCCAGCTCTCTCCCTTCCTGTCATGCATGGCTTTGCTGGATATTCATTGCTGTGCATTTTAATTTTCCTTTTCTGGAAAAAGTCTCTGAGGGCACTGGGTCAATAGGTTTATAGACTTCATTTGATCTCACACTACATTTCTCATAATCACAGTCTGATCCTCATCATCTAAGTATGTGAAAAGAATTACACAGAGTAACCAAAAGCCATCTTTAAGACTATATTCATTGTCACATTCTAATTTTAGGATATTTTAAATGAATTTTTATTTGTTCCACCTACAAAAAAAGGTGCCTCATTTGCCCAGTAGTGAAGGGGACTAAAGATCTTCTAGTCTTGTCTGGCAGCCCTGTCACCGCAGACTTGGAAGTTGATGTACATTACAGTTTAAGAAACAATGTTTGCATACATTCTATAGCTTTTCACATAGATTGGTTGCTACATTAAAGAGGCATTCTAATTAAAAACATTTGTGGCATATCTACAGGTTCCACCATCTTGAAAACGAGGGCTTCCTACTCTCTTGGTGAGGAGGCTTCTGCCATGCTCAGCTGTTTCCCTTCCCTATGTCCTATAAAAGTGAATGAAGAGAGCCATATAAATTCACAGCAATCTCAATTCATTCCCCGCCTATATGTGGTGGACAGAGGTCACCTGACCAGGTAGGAAAAGCAGACCACAATTTTGGTCATAGGTGCACATGAACATGTCCGTTTTGTGGTCCACAAACCGTGGATCCGCAAAATACAGATGTGGTCTGTGTGCTGAATTTTTTTGTGGACCCATAATTTTCAATGAGTTTGTAGGCCACATTTTGTGCACATTTTCTATCGTTTTGCAGAACGGACATACAGCTGCAGAAAGCAAACAGATGATCCTTGTGCTTTCTGCATCCTTATGTCTGTTCAGCAAAAGAACTTGTCCTATACATGGCCACAAAATGCGTGCAAAAAATGTGTATATATATATATATATATATATACAGTACAGACCAAAAGTTTGGACACACCTTCTCATTCAAAGAGTTTTCTTTATTTTCATGACTATGAAAATTGTAGATTCACACTGAAGGCATCAAAACTATGAATTAACACATGTGGAATTATATGCATAACAAAAAAGTGAAAAACAACTGAAAATATGTCATATTTTAGGTTCTTCAAAGTAGCCACTGGTGACACTGTTGGGGATTTATTCAAAATTGAAGGCATACTGAACCAGCATGGCTACCACAGCATCTTGCAGCGGCATGCTATTCCATCCGGTTTGCGTTTAGTTGGACCATCATTTATTTTTCAACAGGACAATGACCCCAAACTCACCTCCAGGCTGTGTAAGGGCTATTTGACCATCAAGGAGAGTGATGGGGTGCTGCGCCAGATGGCCTGGCCTCCACAGTCACCGGACCTGAACCCAATCGAGATGGTTTGGGGTGAGCTGGACCGCAGAGTAAAGGCAAAAGGGCCAACACAAGCTAAGCATCTCTGGGAACTCCTTCAAGACTGTTGGAAGACCATTTCAGGTGACTACCTCTTGAAGCTCATGAAGAGAATGCCAAGAGTTTGCAAAGCAGTAATCAAAGCAAAAGGTGGCTACTTTGAAGAACCTAGAATATGATATATTTTCAGTTGTTTCACACTTTTTTGTTATGTATATAATTCCACATGAGTTAATTCATAGTTTTGATGCCTTCAGTGTGAATAGTCATGAAAATAAAGAAAACTCTTTGATTGAGAAGGTGTGTCCAAACTTTTGGTCTGTACTGTATATATATACTGAAGAAAAATGGCGGCACCAGCTACATGAAAGAAATGTGGGTGCACGTTCTCAAGGAAAGAGACTTCTTACCCCAATAATAGACCAGAAAGTGAACGGCACTCCTTTAGATGATAAAAAATAATAACTCCCTTATTTACCCGTGCGGGGGTAAATAAAGGAGTGCCGTTCACTTTCTGGTCTGTATATATATATATATATATATATATATATATATATATACAGTGCAGACCAAAAGTTTGGACACACCTTCTCATTCAAAGAGTTTTCTTTATTTTCATGACTATGAAAATTGTAGATTCACATTGAAGGCATCAAAACTATGAATTAACACATGTGGAATTATATACATAACAAAAAAGTGTGAAACAACTGAAAATATGTCATATTCTAGGTTCTTCAAAGTAGCTACCTTTTGCTTTGATTACTGCTTTGCACACTCTTGGCATTCTCTTGATGAGCTTCAAGAGGTAGTCACCTGAACTCGTCTTCCAACAGTCTTGAAGGAGTTCCCAGAGATGCTTAGCACTTGTTGTCCCTTTTGCCTTCACTCTGCGGTCCAGCTCACCCCAAACCATCTTGATTGGGTTCAGGTCCGGTGACTGTGGAGGCCAGGTCATCTGGCGCAGTACCCCATCACACCTCCTTCATGGTCAAATAGCCCTTACACAGCCTGGAGGTGTGTTTGGGGTCATTGTCCTGTTGAAAAATAAATGATGGTCCAACTAAACGCAAACCGGATGGAATAGCATGCCGCTGCAAGATGCTGTGGTAGCCATGCTGGTTCAGTATGCCTTCAATTTTGAATAAATCCCCAACAGTGTCACCAGCAAAGCACCCCCACACCATCACACCTCCTCCTCCATGCTTCACGGTCGGAACCAGGCATGTAGAGTCCATCCGTTCACCTTTTCTGCGTCGCACAAAGACACGGTGGTTGGAACCAAAGATCTCAAATTTGGACTCATCAGACCAAAGCACAGATTTCCATTGGTCTAATATTCATTCCTAGTGTTCTTTAGCCCAAACAAGTCTCTTCTGCTTGTTGCCTGTCCTTAGCAGTGGTTTCCCAGCAGATATTCTACCATGAAGGCCTGATTCACACAGTCTCCTCTTAACAGTTGTTCTAGAGATGTGTCTGCTAGAACCCTGTGTGGCATTGACCTGGTCTCTAATCTGAGCTTCTATTAACCTGCGATTTCTGAGGCTGGTGACTCGGATGAACTTATCCTCCGCAGCAGAGGTGACTCTTGGTCTTTCTTTCCTGGGGCGGTCCGCATGTGAGCCAGTTTCGTTGAAGCGCTTGATGGTTTTTGTGACTGCACTTGGGGACACTTTCAAAGTTTTCCCAATTTTTCGGACTGACTGACCTTCATTTCTTAAAGTAATGATGGCCACTCGTTTTTCTTTACTTAGCTGCTTTTTTCTTGCCATAATACAAATTCTAACAGTCTATTCAGTAGGACTATCAGCTGTGTATCCACCTGACTTCTCCACAACGCAACTAATGGTCCCAACCCCATTTATAAGGCAAGAAATCCCACTTATTAAACCTGACAGGGCACACCTGTGAAGTGAAAACCATTTCAGGTGACTACCTCTTGAAGCTCATCAAGAGAATGCCAAGAGTGTGCAAAGCAGTAATCAAAGCAAAAGGTGGCTACTTTGAAGACCCTAGAATATGACATATTTATATTTGTTTCACACATTTTTGTTAGGTATATAATTCCACATGTTTTAATTCATAGTTTTGATGCCTTCAGTGTGAATCTACAATTTTCATAGTCATGAAAATAAAGAAAACTCTTTGAATGAGAAGGTGTGTCCAAACTTTTGGTCTGTACTGTATATATATCATAAATGTACAAAGAGGACCTATCGCCTCTAGTCACATGTCTGTTTTAGTAACTTGCTACATTCCTCATGTAATAACAATTCTGGTATGTCATGTCTTATGGATTATTTCTGTTGTCCTCTTTCCTTCCTACCAGAAGTTTATGAATGATTTGCCAACAGTCTACAATGGTTACCAGTCCAACGGTTACCAGTGTGGGGTGTGTCTCTTCATAGTCTATTGTCAGTAGAAGACTGTGCAGGGACACACCTCTGGTAACATCCCCTTCAACTATATTGCAGACTTTTACTGCAATTCTTATTGTGGATTAATAGAGAATTGGCAATACATAAAAGAAATAGTGATGCACAATTATTCCATGGAGATTGCAAGTTATTAAAACCGACATGTCAGGAGAAGTGACAGCTCCACTTTAAAGGGGTTCTCCGGGAATTAAGAAAATTAAAAAATACTTACCATAGTCTGTCATGTCCATCCTTTCTGTACTTCATATCTCCTCATGAACTCCATTCCCACAAAGATTCAGCTAAATATCATATTAAACTGTATTCAGGATCATAATCCCTGACATGTAGAGCAGGGAGGAGGATGAGGCAGCTTTTTGCCTCAGTGTTGTAAAAGTAAATTGTCCTCCTGTATGATTAGGACAGGTTTTGTGTGTACTAATAGAACAGCGGCCATTTTGTTTCTCCTAATCATTGCTCCCTATACAAAACGAGCCATTATAACTAACAATGAGTGAATCTACTTTGGGTGAAACTTCAGAAATTGATTTATACTGTAAAAAGACATTTCCCGAACTCGGGTTCGGTTCCAAGTGGTGCCTTGGAACGGAACCCGAGTTCGGGAAATAGTTTTTTACAGTATACTGTAAATCAATTTCTGAAGTTATTATGCAAAGTCTCACCAGACTTTGTCAAGTAATAACTTTGGCTCATCGGAGCCAATACATTCTAATACTGTACGGAGCACTCGCTCCGTACAGTATTGAAACAAAGTTTTATGCGAATCGACTTCGGATGTTTTATCCAAAGTTGATTTGCTCATCCCTAATTATAACTAATGAAAGGTATTTGGGAATATATTTATAATAAAGTAATATTTACGGAGTTTCATTTTCTTAATTCCCGGAGAACCCCTTTAGGGATCAGTTTTCTAAACAGTCCTTATCTTTTTAAAAAGCTCTATACTGCACCTTTTTAGTACACATGAAGCTGTGGCTATGTTATGAAAGAATTAAAAAAATATATATATCCTATTAAGTAAAACAGAAGCATAACTGTCTCACAATGTGTCACTGGTAGGTCTGCCATTCATATCTATACTTTTTCTTAAAGAAATGTATCTTTAAGAAATGCACTTATGCTATCAAATGCTGCCACATATAGAGGTTGAAGTGTCCTTGAAGATGGTTTTTGGAAATTAAGAAAATACATTGGTATGCTATGTTATGTTATTTTCCACCTTGATCAATATCAACATATTCTTTCTTTTCTTTAAAGCCATATCTTTCTTAGACTTGACAGTACTTTAGCGACTGACTTGTGGTACAAAGCCATAAAACTGGGTTTTCACCAGGACCTCTGAACTTCAGTATCTTTATCTTGGGTCTCCTAAAACTAATAAGACAAGCTGCAGAACTTTGATGATATAGTTTATTGACGTTGAATCTCTACCATCAAGTTCCATTGCCACTGATGCATATAATAGACATTATCTGCAACAACGTTACTCCTCAGACCCCCTAGAGAATAAAGACAAGTCAACAGAATGCAAAGCTACCCTTTGCTAAGTAAGGCTGGAAGGCATTCAATCTTCTTTTATCTCAATCCAAATACTATTTAACTCCTTAAGAACTGGGACAATTTTTTTGTTTGCATTTATGTTTTTTTCCTCTTCATCTTCCAAGAGCAACAACATCTTAAATTTTCCTTTCACATAGCTAGATGGGACCTCGTCATCTGCTGGTTGCCATCTTACTAAGGATGAAAGATGCCCGATTATTGGCAGCACATCTCCCTATGTATTCAGGGATGTGTTGCGAATAATGAATAGAAGAGAATGAAAGAGGAAGGACTGCTGACACATTTGTTCCTCCCAAATTTAAAGTTTGCATCGGCCTTTGCAATCATGCCAGTGCAAATTAGTTTTGAATGAGTTCATCCATGTGTGCTTGCACTGCACGAACATAGAGCAGTGTATTAGGCCCCTTTCACACTGGCGAATTTTCCCCGCTGGTGCAATGCGTGACGTGAACGCATTGCACCCGCACTGAATCCGGACCCATTCATTTCTATGGGGCTGTGCACACGAGCGGTGATTTTCACACATCACTTGTGCGTTGCGTGAAAATCGCAGCATGCTTCTATATTCTGCGTTTTTCACGCAATGCAGGCCGCATAGAAGTGAATGAGGCTGCGTGAAAATCACAAGCATCCGCAAGCAAGTGCGGATGCGGTGCGATTTTCACGCACGGTTGCTAGGAGACGATCAGCATGGGGACCCAATCATTATTATTTTCTCTTATAACATGGTTATTAAGGAAAATAATAGCATTTTTAATACAGAATGCAAAATACAATAGGGCTGGAGGGGTTAAAAAATAATATAACTTACCTTAATCAACTTTGCTGTGCACAGGAATAGGACCTTTGATGACATCACTGCGCTCATCACATGATCTTTTACCATGGTGATGGATCATGTGATGGACCATGTGATGACCGCAGTGATGTCATCAAAGGTCCTATTCCTGTGCACAGCAAAAAAGAAGACAGAAGTGAAGCCGGACTGTGCGATCAAGTGGATTAAGGTGAGTTATATATTTTGTTTGTTTTTTAACCCCTCCAGCCCTATTGTACTAAGCATTCTGTATTAGGAATGCTATTATTTTCCCTTATGACCATGTTATAAGTCCGGGTTCGGGTCTGGGTACCAATCATGACGATTTTTTTCACGCGCGTGCAAAACGCATTAAAATGTTTTGCAACCGGGGGCGGAGCCTAGCCGTGACTGCAGATGGCTGTGTGAGACCTCGGCTCCTCCGCACTCAAGCGATTCAAACCATTTATACAGCAGTGACCCACTTCAAAATGGTCAAATATGGGAGAGATAGGGGTGCTGACATCACCTGACACCCCGAGAACTTAAAAGAGCCAACAAGCCATGCAGAGATTTCTCAAAAAGAAAGCCCTCATCTCTCCAGGCACGGGACCTAAGATGGCGGTGGCAGCAGCATGTGCCGAAGATGGCGAAGACTCCAATGCAGCCAGCTCTCAAGGAGAAGCAGTGGAATCCCGTGACCCCTCTACCAGTTTTGAAGTACTTTCTTACAGGTACTGGGGCAGGCACTGGAAAAAGCAATAAAGCCAGTGCTAAATGAACTGTCCGACATCAAATCGGAGATAACACAAATGGGGCATAGAGTGGAATCTCTTGAAACCGCAACACAGGAGATAGTGTCACACTCCACAGGAGTAGCGGAATACCTGGACTTCCATACCGCAGAGATTAATAGAGCAATGTTAATGCTCGAAGATCAAGAAAATAGAAGCAGGAGGCGAAATGTTCGCATTAAGGGGTTACCCGAATCTTGGGCCGCTGAATCCCTGCGCAAAGTTGCCCTGGAAATATTCGCTGATCTTTTGGGCGAGGAGTCTGCTGGTGCGATAATAATCGAGCGGATTCATAGGGCACTGAGACCTGCCCCAAAGCCGACTGAAAGGCCCAGAGACGTCATCTGTGGCCTGTTATCATTTGTGGATACCGCTCGCATAATGGCGGCCGCCAGAGAAAAACTGCAAATAGTCTACGGTGGAGCTGACATAGCCCTATACCAAGACATCGCGCCTACCACGCTCGCAAAGAGGCGCACAATGAAGCCACTTCTGGATGAATTGAGAGCGCATAAGATTCCATACGTCTGGCTGTACCCATTCGGAATTGCGATTATAAAAAATGGAAAACGCATCCCGATCCACACCCCAGACGACCTGGAAAGAGCCTGGGAAGCCATCGGTATTCGCCCAGTGGAAGTCGCCTCATGGATGCCGTTAGCACCATCTACAGACTTACAGAGCCTCCCGCAGATGGAACCCTGGAGGAAGATCCAGAAACAGAAGTCCAAGATGAACAGAGCGGCGGCCGAGATGCGTTCCCCACCGACCTAAAAGAGGAACTTGAGTTCGCAGTTCACATCCTATGAAGGACGGTTCGGAGAGAAATATCTGATCGCAGGCCTTCAGAGAGCTAATACCTCTTGCAGGGTTTGATCTCTGAGTTATTCTCTTATGTTTTAACCACTTGCTTGCTGCTAATTCAAGTGCTGCTTGTCTAAGTGCATTGGAGATACTCAGGAGGTAATCTGAAGGTGGATACAATCTAAACAAGTAAGATTTGTTTGTTTAAAATCTTTCCCCTCTTTACAATGGCAGACCTGGTTCTGAGCAGGAATTGTTATGCTTTTATTTCAGGTTCCACTCTTCAGAGGTTTGGATACTGTCTGATCTGTAGACAGCTCTCCATAATGCAGCAGGAAATTACCTTTTTGAAATATGAGATTTTTAAATTAGCCACTAAACAAACTCAGGCTGAGAACATTGCAATGCCACTGCCACAGAGGCCCCCTAGAAATGGAAGATGGGTTACTGTAGGTTCTGGTAGACTGAGAGTTGTGGATAGAAGGCATGTCCCACAGTCTGTGGCTCTCCATAATTCATTTGCAGAACTTTCAGAATGCAAGAGCAACATGGAGGATGGCTCAAGCACAGTGGGTGAGAAACAATCATCTCCCATGCCTAAAGTATGCAAGACTGCAGCCAAAGACAAAAAGGAGAAGGTGAGGATTGATAGTAAGCAGCTGTTGGTGGGCGATTCCATCATAAGAGGTGTGAAGTTTGAGGAGAATGGTGTTGTGAGATGTCTCCCTGGTGCTACCGCTAGCAGGTATAGACGACGGATCCTAAATATTGTTAGGCAAGCAAAGCAGGAAAGGGAAGTGGATGTTATTCTCCATCTTGGGACAAACGATCTGGCTTGCAATGAGGTTTCAAAGGTGAAGGAAGCTTTTCACACACTTGGAAAGGATATACGGGAGGTTGCATCAACTGTTTCATTCTCTGCAGTTTTGCCTGTGCAGAACCTTCAGCATGACAGGAAGATGCGCATTAAGGAATTCAATGTATGGCTTGGTGAATGGTGTCTGAACCAAGGGTTTGGCTTTGTGTCTCATGTTAGCTCTTGTTGGAATGGAAAAGAACTGTACAAGAAAGATGGTTTGCATCTTTCTCTCAAGGGAACGAATGTCCTCGGTGAACAGTTCCAAGTATTTGCTAAGAAGCATTTAAACTAGGAAAGGGGGGCAAAAGAGTGATAATCCAGCAGTCCGACTGCCCCCGGAACAATGCCAGAAGAGGCCAGTAGCACAAAGGTTAAGAAATGACAAGCTCAGAGTCTTGTCTACAAATGCTCGCAGTCTAGGGAATAAGATCAATGAACTTGAGGCTATAATGGCATCTGAGAATATAGATGTAGTGGCTGTTACTGAGACGTGGTTCAAGGGGAGTAATGACTGGGATACATCAATACCAGGGTTCTCTCTATACAGGAAAGACAGAGTAGGCAAGAAGGGGGAGGGGTGGCCCTGTATGTGAAAGATAGCATAAAATCTAATTTGATACAAGTTAGCGAGAACAATTTGGAGTCAGTTTGGGTTACCTTGCAGCTTGATAATCATAAGGTAACTCGTGTAGGTGTGATATATAGACCACCTAGCCAAGTCAAAGAATTAGATGATCTACTAGTTGAGGAAATAGCTAAAATGACATTGAAGGGGGAAGTTATCATTATGGGAGACTTCAATGTTCCTGATGTAAACTGGAAAACCAAAATAGCTAGTTCTGCCAGGAGTACAGATATTCTAAATTCCTTACTGGGATTATCTCTACAGCAAGTAGTGGAGGAGCCAACCCGGAAGGAGGCCATTTTAGATTTAGTATTCACAAATGGGAATTTGGTATCTGATATTACTGTAGGGGAAAGCTTGGGATCTAGTGATCACCAGTCAGTGTGGTTTACTATAAGTACAGTGACTGAGTCACACCACACAAAAACAAAAGTTTTAGATTTTAGAAAAACTGACTTTTCTAAAATTAGATTAGTGGTACACGAGTCCCTATCAGACTGGAACAGTTTCATTGGAGTCCAGGAGAAATGGGACTACTTAAAACTGGCACTATTGAAGGCAACAGAAAATTGCATTAGGCTTGTCAGTAAAAGCAAAAAAAGGAATAGACCACTGTGGTACTCAGCAGAAGTGGCCAAAATTATTAAAAACAAAAAGATAGCATTTAGGAATTATAAAAAAAAAAATATGAGGATGACAGACAAATTTATAAGATTAGGCAGAGAGAGGCCAAACAAGTTATAAGAGCTTCTAAAGCACAGGCAGAAGAGAAATTAGCTCAGTCAGGAAAAAAAGGCGATAAGGCATTCTTCAGATACATAAATGAAAAAAGGAAACTAAAACAAAGAATTACCAAATTAAAAACTAAAGAAGGAAGGTATATGGAAGAAGATGAAGAACTAGCTGACTGCCTCAATGAATACTTCTGTTCAGTTTTTACAAAGGAAAATGAAGGAGAAGGACCTCAGTTAGGAAAGAAGACTAATGAATCTTTTGACGCATGTGTCTTTACAGAGGAAGAGGTTCTAAGTCAACTGTCTAAAATTAATACAAATAAGTCACAGGGACCTGATGAGATACACCCAAAGCTATTAAAAGAGCTCAGCGGTGAACTAGCAAAACCATTAACAGATTTATTTAACCAATCACTGGCAACAGGAGTCGTCCCAGAAGATTGGAAATTAGCGAATGTTGTGCCCATTCACAAGAAAAGTAGTAAGGAGGAATCGGGCAACTATAGGCCAGTAAGCCTGACATCAATAGTGGGGAAATTAATGGAAACCATACTTAAGGAGAGGATTGTGGACCATCTAAAGTCCCATGGATTGAAAGATGAAAAACAGCATGGGTTTACTTCAGGGAGATCATGTCAAACTAATCTTATTGATTTTTTTGATTGGGTGACTAAAATAATAGATGGAGGCGGTGCAGTAGACATCGCTTATCTAGACTTTAGTGAGGCTTTTGATACTGTCCCACATAGAAGGCTTATCAATAAAGTGCAGTCATTGGGCTTGGACTCCCATATTGTTGAATGGATTAGGCAGTGGCTGAGGGACAGACAACAGAGGGTTGTAGTCAATGGAGTATATTCAGACCAAGGTCTTGTTACCAGTGGGGTACCTCAGGGATCTGTTCTGGAACCCATATTGTTTAATATCTTTATCAGCGAAATTGCAGAAGGCCTCGATGGTAAGGTGTGTCTTTTTGCTGATGATACAAAGATTTGTAACAGGGTTGATGTTCCTGGAGGAATACACCAAATGGAAAAGGACTTAGGAAAACTAGAGGAATGGTCAAAAATCTGGCAACTAAAATTTAATGTTGATAAGTGCAAGATAATGCACCTGGGACTTAAAAACCCAAGAGCAGAATATAAAATCAGTGATACAGTCCTAACCTCAGTATCTGAGGAAAGGGATTTAGGGATCATTATTTCAAAAGACTTAAAAGTAGGCAGACAATGTCACAGAGCAGCAGGAAATGCTAGCAGAATGCTTGGGTGTATAGCAAGAGGAATTACCAGTAGAAAGAGGGAGGTGCTCATGCCGCTCTACAGAGCACTAGTGAGACCTCATTTGGAGTATTGTGCTCAGTACTGGAGACCATATCTCCAGAAGGATATTGATACTTTGGAGAGAGTTCAGAGAAGAGCTACTAAACTGGTACATGGATTGCAGGATAAAACTTACCAGGAAAGATTAAAGGAACTTAACATGTATAGCTTGGAAGAAAGACGAGACAGAGGGGATATGATAGAAACTTTTAAATACATAAAGGGAATCAACAAGGTAAAAGAGGAAAGAATATTTAAAAGAAGAAAAACTGCTACAAGAGGACATAGTTTTAAATTAGAGGGGCAAAGGTTTAAAAGTAATATCAGGAAGTATTACTTTACTGAGAGAGTAGTGGATGCATGGAATAGCCTTCCTGCAGAAGTGGCAGCTGCAAATACAGTGAAGGAGTTTAAGCATGCATGGGATAGGCATAAGGCCATCCTTCATATAAGATAGGGCCAGGGGCTATCCATAGTATTTAGTATATTGGGCAGACTAGATGGGCCAAATGGTTCTTATCTGCCGACACATTCTATGTTTCTATGTTACCTAACATTACATGTCAGCGTATGAGTCATTAGGACTCTGTTGTTTGCTCACAAAATGGGGCTTGCGCATCTACTCTAGATCCCACTGTATATCTATGCTGTATGCGAATAGATAAATAACAATATGCTCATATTGTCATCACCCCTTTATAGTGAGGCGCTCTAATGCTTCCTAGAAGTAGAATCACTAATACATTTCCCTCTTCCCCTCCCTCCTCCTCCTCTTTCCCCCCCCCCTTTCCATTTGCCTCACCTCCCCCCTTTCTCCTTCTTTCCCACCTCTCTTCCCCATATCCCCTTGTCTTTACATTAAGGCCAAAAAAAAAAAAAGGCTAATATAACCCCAACATGCTGATGACGAAATGAATACACAGCGATATACACCTCTGCCTGCCTCATGTAAGTTTTGGACCCATTAGCAAGTTACAGATTTTGGAAAAAATGTTTCTCCATCCCTAGGAGCAGGGAAAGCTTGCTCAGTTTAGTGGGATCACCAACCAGTTTGTAAAATATAGCCTGGTTTGCAGGCTTGGAGTGCGAGGGGTAAGTCCAATCTCTTACTTCCTCCCGACTCCCATTCACTAGATTCAGTTGTACTGTTTTTATATAATTTATTTTCCTTTCTTTTCCTTCTATCTGCTTAGTCCTATTCTACCCCCTTCTATTCCTCCCCCCTCTCTACATCGTTAACACCCGCAAATTAACTGCATTAGTAAAGATAACTAGAGGCCTGTCATCTAAGAGATAATGGCGGAAGTGAAAATAACAACATTTAACGTAAAAGGCCTCAACTCACCTCAAAAGAGAGGTCAGGTGATGCTAGCTATAAAGAAAATGGGAGCCCACATAGTCTTTCTACAAGAGACACACTTACGACAGAAAAAAATACCTAATTTTCCAACGCGTGTATTTGACCAATGGTTTCACAGCACCCACCCTGCTTCAGCTTCCAAGGGAGTCTCTATTGCCATCCATCATTCTGTACCTTTTACACCAGCAACACAAGGATGATGAGGGTAGACTTCTGATCCTGAAAGGGGAGATTGCTTTGCGAAGATATACCTTAGCTAACCTATACGCACCTAACAAGGCTACGGTCCAATGGCTTCTCAAAGCATTGGAAACCATCAAGCATTATGCGGAGGGCCAGGTGATTCTGGGCGCTGACCTTAATCTGGTCCTGAACCCGGAACTTGATTCCTCTACCGCCAAGTCACACATCGCTCAGAAACACATTAGCAGGTTACACAAAAAACTACAGAACTTGCAACTGATTGATGTATGGAGAACTAGCAACCCCTCTGTTAAAGACTATTCTTTCTTCTCTATTCCGCATGGTTCCTATCAGAGACTTGACCACATCCTAACTTCTGCTTCTCTTTTGCTTGTCTCCAGCGCAGCCCAGATTGGGAGCATCACCATCTCCGACCACGCTCCCTGCCACGTGACCCTCGCCCTCGCCTCCCTACCGAGAAGAGAGTGGAACTGGAAACTTAACGAATCCCTGTTGAACAACAGACTACACATTGAACAGGTTAGATCTCAACTGGAACTGTATTTCGAGACCAATTCCACCGCACACAGCACCTCTCCTATAGAATGGGAAGCCCATAAGGCATACATTAGGGGCTGCTTCATCTCTATTGGGACGAGGGTCAAAAAAGAGCAGCAGAAGGCCATAGATTCCATACTAGACCAGATATCTAAGATTGAAAAGCTAAACAAATTATCTTCATGTAAAAAAAAAAAAACAGGATGAACTTGTGGAGCTCAGAACCCAGCTTAAAAAACTATTAACCCAGAGAGTGAGGAAGCAGTGGCTACACTTTCAGCACAAAGTGTACGCACATGGTGATAAGGGAGGTAAAATGATGACAGCGATCTTAAAAAAGACTAAAAATTTGTCACACATTCCCAAAATAAGGAAGGCAGATGGAACCGTAACTCAGGAAACTCCTGAAATAGCTGAGGCCTTTCAAAAATTCTATGAAGACCTCTATAACCTAAATAAAGATAAACCCCTAAACCATAATGAAACTAGGCGGACGCGTATCAGAAACTTTCTGGACTCACTAAAGCTCCCGGTAGTACGCACAGCTGACCTAGACTCCCTGACTACCCCAATCACACTAGAGGAAGTAAACTCCATTGTGAGCAGTTTCCCACCAGGAAAGAGTCCAGAACCAGACGGTCTGCCTCTTCTCTACTATAAGACTTTCCAAGACATTTTATCACCCAGACTCACTGACATATGCAATATGCTTTTACAAGGAGGCCAGCTGCCCAGGCAGACACAAGAATCGTATGTCACCCTAATACATAAAGAAGGCAAAGACCCCCAGAACTGCGGAAGCTACAGGCCGATTTCCCTCTTGAATCTGGACCTAAAGATTTGGGCCAAAATCCTAGCAACCAGACTAGGCAAGCTGCTTCCCTACCTAATAGGCCCAGAACAGTCAGGATTCATCCAGGGTAGAGAAGGGAAAGACAACGCCCATAGAATCTTCCATGCAATCCATGCAGCTAAAACAAAAAGGTTCCCGTTGACTCTGTTAAGCATAGATGCGGAAAAGGCGTTTGACAGAGTCAACTGGAACTTTATGGAAATGACGCTAGAAAAATTTGCCATACCAGAACCTTTCATACACTCAATATTCACTCTCTATCAGCAACCCCATGCCAGGCTGAAGGTCAATGGCACGATGTCTCCAACCTTTGAGATTTCAAACGGCACTAGGCAGGGATGCCCATTGTCCCCCTCCCTATTCATCTTGGTTGTAGAAACGCTTATCCAGTTAGTCAGACAGGCCCCTGGGATTAAAGGAGTTAGTTATGGTAAAGCAGACTTGAAATGTACTGCTTTCGCAGATGATCTTTTATTTCTGGTGGCTAACCCTGAGACAGGACTAGATCACTTAACCAAAAAGATTGAGATTTTTAGCCAAATTTCTGACTTCAAGGTCAACCAAGTCCGAAATATTAAACATCTCATTTTCTGAAGCACGAGCAACTTCTTTTCAGTCCCACCTTCCTTTTCACTGGACCAAAGGCCCCTTAAAATATCTTGGGATACTGATACCTAGAAACCTGGAGGATTTATATAGATGTAACTTTACTCCCCTCAAAAGCGACACTTCACGACTGTTACAAAAATACAATTTGCCATACTTATCCTGGATGGGTCGGAAGAATGTGATTAAAGCCTATATTTTTCCCAAGATCCTGTATGTAATGCAAATGGTCCCGATTCACTTGCCAAAAACATTTTTCCAGGAGATAAGGAGACTCTTTTCACAGTTCTTATGGAACGGAAAGAGATCTAGACTCTCACATAATCTCTTAGTTAGACATAAAGTTGCTGTCACTATTTAAATGACTATGACATTGTCGTGTGATACCTAATTTTGTCATGCCTGGAATCAGTATCCCTCCTTTTATAGAGGTCAATTATTGCCTTTTGGATACCTTTTGTTTGTATCTCTATTAAAAATTCTGAAAATAAAGAATTTATAAAAAAATAAATAAAATGTTTTGCACCCGCTTGGAAAAAACGCATACATGGGACGCAATCGCAGTGAAAACTGATTTGTTTTAGTGTCAAAATCGCACCATTTTCCCTGAATGCACCCTGAACGCATCCGTACCCAATTCGTGTGAAAGGGGCCTTAGGGTCTCTGAAGTTAGAATAAATTCTCTTAGTGCACAGACTATTTGGCACAGAAATATTTGACAACCTGAATAAAAAAAATTCTATATGTCCCAAACAAAGTTATTGGATTTTATTCCTGGTTGCTGGATGTCTTCCTTTTCTACAGTTTTGTGTCTCACTGCGACAGGGCATATCTATGAATCATTAACACAAATTATCAAATAATCAAAATTGTAAAATGTAGACAATTGTGTCATTTATATTTAAATGCAAAAGTTGCACCTTTGGTGAACATACAAAGTTAGGTGCACAGTGGCTATTAACTTACATGGAGAGATTTCTAAACATGATATTTCTGCAAACTAAATCTAAAATATATTAGTAGCAAAAGTGTTGACATAGTTTCAGTAAGTTTGTAGCCAAAATGATGTTTCATTAGCCAAATTTAGGTTTTATGAAGTATCTTATGGATGATCTTTATTATTATTTTTTTAATATTGAACTTCTTTTCAGATTAAGTTCATCATTGAATGTATAACAATAGCTTCTATGCCTCAAAGGTTTCAAGGGGTTCTCACATCAGGGTTTCTCATTGAAACAACCTCTCAACAACAGAGAGACTGGGTACATTGACCTCCCTAAATGTTCAAAGGTACTATGATTTCTGAAAATGTTGTTCCCTTATTTTTATACATATAGATAGAGATGTGAAGTAATATGGGATCATAGCATGGAGCAGCAGAGGAATAAAAGTTGCATTTGGGCTTTTATCATTATGCTGATATCTTTGAGCAGAATCTAATATCAGTGCCTTCTGGCTGAATATCAGTAGAAAACCAGAACAGTGAAGCAAAACCTACATCAAAACTTTTCATTAAAAGGGTTTTCTGCGATTTATTGGAACTGATGATTTATCCCCTGGGTAGGTCATCAGTATATGGTTGGTGGGGGTCAAATGATCCACCCCCTCACCTGAACACCATAGGAAAAAATTAAAATATATATGCTAAAACAACTGTGCTAAGACAATTGCCCAAAAAATTAAAAAGCTATGGCACTTAGAATATGGAGACACTAAAACATGATTTTTTTTGTTTCAAAAATGCATTTATTGTGTAAAGCTTAAATAAAAATAAAAAAATTAATTAAAGTAATAACCTGCTATATAAAAATATCACATGACCTAACCCTTCAGGTGAACACCGTAAAGGAAATAAAATAAAAACAGTGTCAAAAAAGCAATTTTTTGTCACCTTATATCACAAAAAGTGTAATACCAAGCGATCAAAAAGTCATATGCACCCTAAAATAGTACAAATAAAACCATCATCTCATACTGAAAAAAAATGAACGCCTACATAAGACTATGGCTTTCAGAATATGGAGACACTAAAAAATATTTTTTTTCAAAACTGCTTTATTATATAAAACTGAAACAAGCAACCAAAAAATCATAGTCATATTTGGTATTGTTGCGTCCGTAACAACCTGCTCTATAAAAATAGAACATAATCTAAGCTGTCAGATGAACATTGTAAAAAACAAAAATACAAACTATGCCAAAACAGCTATTTTTTGTTACCTTACCTCACAAAAAGTGTAATATAAAGCAACCAAAAATCATATGTACTCTAAAATAGTACCAACAAAACTGTAACCTTATATCATAGTTTCCAAAATGGGGTCACTTTTTTGGAGTTTCTTCTCTAGGGGTGCATCAGGGGGTCTTCAAATGTGACATTGCAACTTAAAATTATCCCAGTGAAATCTGCCCTCCAAAAACCATATGGCATATGACAAAGTTTCTAAAATCAGTTTTGAATCCCTTGAGGGGTGTGGTTTCTAAAATGGGGCCATTTATGGGTGGTTTCTAATATGTAAGCCCCACAAAGTGACTTCAGACCTGAACTGGTCCGTAAAAATTGGGTTTTGGAAAATTTCCTAAAAATGTTAGGATTTGCTTCTAAACTTCTAAGCCTTCTAACGTCCTAAAAAAGGAAAATGTAATTATATAAAATGATCCAAACATGAAGTAGACATATGGGAAATGTAAAGTAATAACTATTTTAGGAGGTTTCACTATCTGTTTTAAAAGCAGAGAAATTGAAATACTATATAGTAAAAAATATATGTCATACATTGGAATAGATTTTAAAAATGAAGCTCACCTAAAATAACTAACTGCAATGCAGCACAAAAAAAGACTAAGGTAATTTCCTACCTTGAAGAAATTCATTGTTGCTCCATCAAGGACAGCTCCATACTCTATCTTTGTCTGCCTTGCCAGGTCATCTGCTGAGTCAATGGCAGATTCCATCCTCTCCACCGTGAGGAAGGCAGCAAGGTTGGCAGTGTAGGATGATATAATGATAAGAGTGAAAAACCACCAAATGCCACCAATAATCCTTGTCGACAAAGCTTTTGGCATTAGTTCAGATCCTACAACACAAATATCACTGTAATGTGCCAGCCATTTATTCTCTTATAGAACATACACTGTTATTCTTCATAATACCGATATATATATATATATATATATATATATATATATATTATATTCCTTTTAAAAATATGTATTTAAAAACTGCATAATAAAACTTACATAAAATAGGTCAAATTTGTAAAGATAGGCAAAATTGTCACACAACACTAGGTCACATAACATATGAATAGTACACCATAAAATACCTATGATAGGGAAAGCACACATGCATGTACTCTAAAATGATTACTAGACAATTACTAACTGCTAAATTTTGAGGGATAATTTTTCCCCTGAGGCCTCATGCACACGACCGTTCCTTGTGGATCCGCAAAACAGAAGCCTCCCGTGTGCCTTCCGCAATTTGCGGAACGGAACGGGCGGTCCATTGTAGAAATGCCTATTCTTGTCCGCAAAACGGACAACAATAGGACATGCTATATTTTCTTTGCGGGGCCACGGAACGGAGCAAAGGATGCGGACAGCACACGGAATGCAAAAGTCCGCACCCGAGCTGCAAAAACTGCGGCTCGGCTGCGGACCCGAACTACGGTCATGTGCATGAGGCCTTAGACTTATGGCACACTAAGTGCATTTATTTGCTTAGCATTTTCACTAATCATGGGAACAAGCACTAATTTGGTCTGTGATGCGGACCAAAGACCCCTATTGAAGTCTATGGGTCCATGGGTATATTTTTGTTTTTTATAGAGAATGAGGAGCTGAGCAGATAAAGCATATATAACTTTAATACAAAATAATTCACTGTAATGTATATAGTTTTTTAATCTCCAGTAGGCGGTCCTAATCAATGGATGACAGTCTGTACTCTATTTCTATGTATATAGAGTTAGTTGTTAATCGCAAGGTTCCTAAGCCTACAAAGGGCAGAGTTTTAAATTGATAAATCTGCTCAGCTCCTCCTGCTCTCTAACACACTGCCAAGTGTCGTCCGTTTCCCATGTACATAGCTAAGAAGAAAAGGGGATTTCCTGAGCATCTCCTAGCATAGGTCCTTAAAATGCAGACTGAACACATATGTCATCCGTGTTTGGTCCATGGTTTTCGCAATTCCTTATGGATATGGAGAACATGGACAGCACAGATTTGTGATCTGCAGAGATGTGAATAAGCCCTTATAGTAATGTCATTTTAGCATTATATAGACATTGCACGGCACTGCTATTAGGTCATTGCCTGTAAAAAATTATTTAGGCACTGTATGATGATATTTAGGAATTTCAGGAATGTTATTTTTCTAATTTGTGTACTTTTTATTTAAGGTTGTCCGGTCCCAAAATCAAAATGATTTTTTTGTGCTCCTAACACCCCTCACCATGCATACATATGCCCCCAATAGCTGTTTTTCATGTCTGAGCTTTCCTTCCCCCCTGGAAGACATCAGATTATCCTGGCAGATCTGTTTACTTTCTCCCCTTCTTGTTTTGTTGAATACATAACTTTATTGATACACAAGCTTGGCTGCACTGCAGAGTGATGAGTCACAGGCTGGCCACGCCCCCCACTCTACTCTATCTGCAACAGCCACACCAACTACAATTTCTGTGTCCATCTTTCTACACCCAGACAGGAATCTACTTCTCACTCAGTATCTAAATCCCATCACTGACCTTCCACAGGCTCTGCCCTCACATGTGTATCTAATCCGCGTCGCGGGAAAATCGCACAATATAGAGCATGCTGCGATTTTCACTCAACGCACAAGTGATGCGTGAAAATCAACGCTCATGTGCACAGCCCCATAGAAATGAATGGGTCAGGATTCAGTGCTGGTGCAATACGTTCACCGCACGCATCGCACCCGCACAGAATACTCGCCCGTGTGAAAGGGGCCTAACAGTGACATCCACAGCACCCCCATAACAGTGACATCCACAGTGCCCCCATAACAGTGATGTCAACAGTGCTCCCATAACAGTGACATCCACCTTGCCCCATAACAGTTTCATCCACAGTGCCCCAATAACAGTGATATCCACAGTGCCCCCATAACAGTGACATCCACAGTGCCTCCCATAACAGTAACGTCCACAGCGCCCCCATAACAGTGACATCAACAGTGCCCCCATAACAGTGACGTCAACAGCGCCCCATAACAGTGACATCCACAGCGCCCCCATGACAGTGATATTCAGTGTTCCCATAACAGTTTCATCCACAGTGTTCCCATAACAGTTTCATCCACAGTGCCCCAATAACAGTGATATCCACAGCGCCCCCATAACAGTGACGTCCACAGCGCCCCCATAACAGTGACGTCCACAGCGCCCCCATAACAGTGACGTCCACAGCGCCCCCATAACAGTGACGTCCACAGCGCCCCCATAACAGTGACATCCACAGTGCCCCCATAATAGTGACATCCACAGTGCCCCCATAACAGTGACATCCACCGTTCCCCCATAACAGTGACTTCCACAGTGTCCCCATAACAGTGACTTCCACAGTGTTCCCATAACAGTTTCATCCACAGTGTTCCCTTAACAGTTTCATCCACAGTGCGCCCATAACAGTGATATCCACAGTGCCCCCGTAACAATGACATCCACAGTCTTCCCATAACAGTATTATCCACAGTGCCCCCATAACAGGGACATCCACAGTGCATCCATAACAGTGATATCCAAAGTGCGTCCATAACAGTAACATCCAGTGCCCCCTATTTGGCATACAGTGCCCCCTTGTGCCATCCATTGCCCCCTTGTGCCATCCAGTTCCCCCATTGTGCCATCCATTGCCCCCTAGTTCCATCCAGTTCCCCGATTGTGCCATCCATTGCCCCTTGTGCCATCCAGTGCCCCCTTGTTTGCCATCCAGTGCCCTTGTTTGCCATCCAGTGCCCCTGTTTGCCATCCAGTGTCCTCATTGTGCCATCCATTGCCCCCTTATGCCATTTTTTGCAACCTTTATGCCATCCAGTTCCCCCATTGTGCCATCCATTGCTACCTTGTGCCATCCAATGCCCCCATTGTGCCATCCATTGCCCTCTGTTTTCCATCCAGTGCCCCCCTTGTGCCATCCAATGCCCCCTTGTGCCATCCAGTGCCCCCATGTACCCTCCAGTGCCCCCTTG
This sequence comes from Bufo gargarizans, assembly GCF_014858855.1. Classification (NCBI taxonomy): domain Eukaryota; kingdom Metazoa; phylum Chordata; class Amphibia; order Anura; family Bufonidae; genus Bufo; species Bufo gargarizans. The sequence goes on along the minus strand of NC_058082.1, from coordinate 327,487,327 downwards.
TTTGCCATTCAGTGCCCCCTTGTTTGCCATCTAGTGCCCCTGTTTGCCATCCAAAGTGCCCCCTGTGACATGCACAGCATAGAGATAAGCCTCTGTGGCTGATCGCTATGCTGTCACTCCTGCACAGCGCAAGCCTGTACGATACAGAGACTGATGGTCGGCCGGCGGTCCTGCACATGCGCACTAGCATTCAGCCTAGTGCTCTGTGAAGACTGCCGGACTGTTCTTTCTCCAGCAGGAGGCGGTGATGTCCCCTGCTGGAGAAAGAAAGATAAGAAGACGGACTTTGGCTGGAAGATAGAAAATCCATCAAGAGGGACCACGTGACCGGCAGGTGGATGTCCAAACTGGCTGCACTGTGGAAGGTAAGTATAAGGCCACTAACCTTCCCTCCACAGGTTAGGGTACTTTCACACTAGCTTTTAAGTTTTCCGGTTTTGAGTTCCATCATAGGGGTTCAAAACCGGAAAAAAACGCTTCAGTTTTGTCCCCGTTCATTATCAACGGGGACAAAACTGAATCGAACAGAATGGAATGCTCCAAAATGCATTCTGTTCCGTTTTAGTTGCATTGCCATACTGGAGAGCAATTCGCAACATGTTGTATTTTGCCTTCCGTCCTGGGATGCAGAGCAAGACGGATACGGCATTACCCCCAATTGCAAGTCAATGGAGACGGATCCGTTTTCATTGACACAATCTAACACAATAGAAAAAGGTTCCGTCCCCCATTGACTTTCAATGGAGTTAATAATGGATCCGTATTGGCAATGTTAAAGATATGTTGAATATAATACAACCGGATCCGTTCATAAGGGATGCAGATGGTTGTATTATCAGTAACAAAAGCGTTTTTACTGGACCCTGCCAGATCCAGCAAAAAACGCTAGTGTCAAAGTAGATTTAGCCAGTAATTTTTAGGTTTGGACCGGAGAACCCCTTTAAGCACCATTACGTATACTACTTTAGCAGCATTATACTTTATACTGTCATTATTTAGGTTGTATGAAAGGGGTATTTGACAAACATATCGCACTGTTATTTGGCCACAAAACTGTGTGTTGATATTGAACCGCTGTATGCTTATTTGCACACTGTATGACAGTACTCTTCATGGGGAAAGGGGATGCCAAAAGTTATAGGTGACGGTGCCAGTCCTACTATTGATTCCTTGGAGTGTATGTCTTTACAGTCTACCTCATCCAATCTTCCGTATCGTCTTATTCTCAGTTTAGTGGGGTCTCACTGCTATACTGAAGGGAGCATGCACACAATAACCACACATTCAGCTCCTCCCATTATGCAACCCCTTCAGGTTAATGGGATAGCTGACCATTTTTTAGGGCATATCATAGAAACTATGTTGTCCTATGAAGGACACACTAGCCCAGATTTACTAATGTGTCTATGCCTAGAAGTAGCATGAATGGAAATCATTTTGGTGCAACTAGGGTTTTCACACTTTTTTGACAATTTGCTAGAGTGGGGCATGGCTAAGCTAGAAGGGATGGGGCTTAGAAGGAAATACGTTGGGCCTAAGACATGCCATTTTGCTACAGAAATGCACCACAATTCTGCCATAAAATCCTGTCTTAAAGTAAGCCAACCAATAATTGGTGTAGAGCTAAACAAAAGTGTTTCACCTTGTACCACGTTTTCACCCAACCTGAGCCGCAGTCCAGGTCTACACAACCTACGTTTATGTTATTCACATCATTAATGAACCTGGGCCAAAGTGATTTATGTCTTCTTTTTTCCAAACTACTGAATTGCTTGTTGTTGGAGACAATACACGGGCACATATAAAATATACACTATATGCTGCTCTTCAATGATAGCAAATCATGAAAAAGTTCCTCTTTGAGTTTTGTGACAAGAAGATGACAACATGATTTCTTACATAATTTTCTTGACAAGAGCTACTCCTTTTTTTTATCTCACAGCTGTCAAAATGTGTCAAACCTCTTGTTTTGGAGATCTGAAGGAACACAAAAATTAAACAGTCACATAAGACATAATGCCTTACCTTGCTGCATTAATGCACCAACGGCAAACCAAAAACTGTTCAAAAGAGTAAAGTTGTTTTCCACAACATCAGTTCCTGGGTTACATGGATGAGCATCGTACCATTCGTAAGGACTAAACCTGAAAGAGCGAATACAAAAAAATAATAATTCAGCAGCATCCTCCACTGATAATGTTGCAATTACCTTCTTAGTTATGTATTTAAATGGTTTTGCCAAGATTTTTTTATTTTTTATTACCAGATAGCAAAGAACTAGTGAAGAGCGAGCATGCTTTGCCAAATACCTGTTCGGCTCGAGCTATGCTCGGCATATCCGAGTGCTTGGCCAAATAATTCAGGTGCTCAAATACAATGGAAGTCAATGGGAGACAACCAGGCACCCCCTGCTCAGAAGACAAGAGGGTGTCTGGTTCATAAAAACAGGTTAGAAATTGATAGAAACCCCATCAAAATGTTTAGCAACAGCATTAACAGGATAGCTGGATGTGCCTTAGACTCCTATTATGTATGACATACTGTACAATAGACAAACACACAAAGACTATATGCCAAAAGCCAGGGGTGTGCCCAATCTATCCATGAGACAGATAACAGTCAGCATACCTTACAATGGCAGCCTCCTGAACTATGAGATATTCCAAACCAGCTCTCTTCTGACTGAGAACCAGTAAACCACAAAGTTATTTTGCATCTGTTGGATGGCTTGGGTGGACCTGCACACCTAGATCAATATCATTAGGGCGACAAAAAGTTTTCCGATTGTCCTAACATAATATTCAATAACCTTTCTATACAGTTTTGTTGTGTAAAAACTCATTTGCATAAACACAGGCTTAGGGGAAAGACATGCAAATGAGAAGTGAAGTCATAGACGCATCCAGATATCCTCTTAATGCTGTTTCAAAACCATTCTAACCTTTTTTTATGAACAAGACACCCTCTTGTTTTCCGAGCTGGGGGTGCCTGGGTGTCTCCCATTGACTTTCATTATACTCGGGTGCTCGGCCGAGCACACGAATATAGCAATGTGTTCGGGCCAAACACCCGAACACTTTAGTGTTTGCTCATCACTACAAAGCACTGTATGAAAAAAAGAAAAACCCATTGCCACCTTGTAAATGTGATGCTCCTCTCATAACCCTGCTCCGGCCCCCACTGGGCCTGCAGAGGTGCCTCTCATCATTCATGTGACCACTGCAGCCAATCACTGGCCTCAGTGTTTACATGTGCATGAGATCAGTGACTGGCTACAGTGGTTATGTGAATAAGGAATATCATATATAGGGTCTTCTAGTGCTGAAAAATGGAGGAGTATTCATGTGAAGTTAGTAATGTCAGAGTGATCCATGATACACCAATCATACAGATGGATGTTTCTGAGCATTGTCCATTGACTTTAAGAGGCATTCTGTGAGTGCAGATAAAAGATGCACAAACCAGGCATTTTAAATTCGCTAATATTTTATACCACCATATTAAAAGTTTAGCAGATAAACATTGCTTCTACAACATTGGTACATGACATATGTGCAAAACACTTTTGTAAAAATGGCCTTGTAGTTAATCTTAAAGAGGATATGTCACATCCTCTCAAAACTAAAACTGACAGCATACCTTTATTTTTTGTGGGCAGCACCCCCTTTACCCCATGTCAAATTCTTGACCTAACCCCTTCCAGTCAGAGGCATAACTTGACCAGCATGCACTTTCTGTAATATCGGTGTCTTCTTATGTGGCACCAGTGTTTTTGGGCCTCCTCATTTATTGGCATCGGGGGTCAAATCTAATGGTAGGTTTACGCGGCCAGAGGAGCAGCTAATTATTGGGAAGGACTGGCAGATCGTTCAGTGGGGGTGAATTTACATACAGAGATCAGCTCCACAATATAAAGATGGGCGATGGCTATTGCAATACAGCTGCATTGTTTCTGGGCAGCAAAGAACAGTACCATCTGCTGCTGAAAATGAATAAGTTACATACCTGCATGAACGACAGTTTGACAATTGTGGTCTAATGTGCTTAGTATTACTATGGTGAGAGAGTCTTGTAGTTCCTCAGAATAATGGGCCATTTTGCAACTGCGACCTCTGCAATCCTTATAACTATGCCACTGTCATAACTCGTGAAGGAGCCCATAGCAGACAATCAGCTTTTTTCCATACAAATTTACCATGGTTATGGCAGGGAGTCCAGATCACCCCGCCCACACAGGATGATTGACAAGTGGGAGGGATAATCAGGACTCTCGCTATCTCACCTAGGAGTCCTGTCAGGATTTGCACAGCTTTTTTCACAGAAATCCTGCTCCAAATCATATAAAGCTATATATCACAGAGTTCAGTTTCTCGCCCTCTGTCATGTTTTGCTCTTGGATAGGGCAGCAGAATTCACCTGCCAGGTTCAGTCAATGCTTTATTTCATATGTGATGGTGCTAAAGAGTAAAATTCTTCATCCACAAATAAAAAAGATGGATAATGCAGTTATCATCTGCATCTCATGTCAAATTACAAGCTATTTCTGTAATAACAGCTCTAAATAAGCATAATTCCATATGCATAAGGGATTGTATACATTTGAATCTGCCTAGGATACCACTAATGTTACACTAGCAAATTCCCATTCAATTGTTGTTATTAATGGCCCATGCCATTACAGCAAGCAGCCATCTCCATCCAAATGGCCTAAATTTGCATTATGGCATTATTTGTTAATTTATCTCTAGATCCCAAGAGTGGTGAGGTAACTTCAAGCGTTATTCTCATTTTATTAAATAAAGGCATATCACATATTCACTTGAATGGGGTTATGCTGCTGTTCCCTGCACAGCACTCGGCCAGGGTGTCTATATGCAGAAAAAACTGTGAAGGAGTCACACTAAGAGATGCATCACCTTCATTCTTAGTAATGGTGGGGTTCCAAAGGTTGGACACTATCTATCTAATCTAATCTATGTATCTATGTATGTATGTATCTATCTATCTATCAATCTATCAGAAAGTGATGGCATATCTTAGCAATATGCCATTATTTCATAAGATGGAGATAACCATTTAAGAAAAAATAATAATAAAAATCTGTGTTGAGTGAGCATGCTCGGCCGAAATGCTGTTTGGCCAGAGCATCGCTATGCTCGGCACATGGCGGTACTCGGCCGAGTACAGCATGTGCTAGAGCGCCATGCTTGAGTCCCCTCCCCAAACATTTTGCAGCTGCTATGCAGCCAATAAACGTGCAGGTAAGTACTCCCCTTACTGTAATGCCAGTAGCCATGTTGGCTACTGGCATTACAGTGATTGGCTGGTCGAAACACGTGATCGGGTGCTATATAGCACCCGATGACGCATGTTCGGCTCATTTGTAGTCAGGCAGAGCTGCGCTTCGGAAGGGACAGGTAGGGACAGGTATTTAGTAGAAAAACGTTTCAAAAAACCCAAAGTCCTTTTAAGGACTATTGTGTGGTGAAAAGGCTAGCAGTGTTTTATAGCTACAGTACCATTTTTTTTTTCCATCATTAAAAAGAAAATTCTATAGAGGGTGTCTGCAGTGACTTGTGACATCTGTCCAATACCTTCTGTGTGTCAGGGCCAGAAATAGGAGAAATATAAGTAAAAATTACTATATTTTCCCCTCATTTTCAATACTTTTTCTATAGAGGCTGTCTGCAGTGACTTGTGACATCTGTCTAATACCATCTGTGTGTTATGGCCAGGGATAGGAGAAATATAAGTGAAATCTATTTTCCTTTTGCCATACCTTTACGTACTTTTTCCATATACTGTGCTTGCTGTGAACTGTGACATCCATGCCACATCTTGTGTGTCAAGCGTGCATATAACATTTAATATGAAAAAGGCGAGCATTAAGGGATGGGGAAGTGGCCGTGATGCTGATGGTTCATGTCCCAGTTTGCAGGGCGTCGCAGGATAAAACTCTTGAGGTCCCACACTCGGAAATTCCGAGGAGCTCTTTTAATCACCATTACTTGATTTGGCCCTCTCACCAAGCACGCTTGACGAGGGACATGAGATCTTGTGCCCTGATTCCCAAGCTCTTGAGCATCCACAGTCACAATAACATGATGATGGGGAACGGCAATTAGTGTTTTAAGACGTGGATAATGATAAAACACAGTTGCCAATGAGTCAACCGCAATTACTGTCTCAAGAGGTTGATGAAGAGGATTAGACACAGTTGTCAATCACTGAGGTTGTGGTTAGGTCAACAAATTAAGAAGATGATCACAGTGGGGAAGAGGAAGAGGTGGTGGTGGACGATGAGGTCACTGACCCAATCTGGGGAGGTCGAAAGCCGAGCGAGGACAGCAGTACAGAGATGGAAGGATCTGCAGCACCGCAACAGGCTGCAATGGGAAGCAAACTGGAGAAAGCGGGCCACACCAAACAGGTCCGCAACTGTTCCACGCAGCACTCCCTTGCGTAAATCTCCCTTGCCAAGGGGTAGGTGTCCCGCAGTATGGCGCTTTTTTGAGGAAAGTGCGGACGACAAAAGAATAGTAGTTTGCAACCTGTGCAACACCAAAATGAGCCGCGGCGTGAACACTAGCAACCTCACCACCATAACCATGATCCGCCACATGGCATTCAAGCACCGTAATAAGTGGGACGAACGCCTGGGTCCACAATCTGTGTCTGTGAGTCACACCACTGCCTCCTCTTCCCGTATGGTACAAGCTGGCCAAATGCCTGTTGAAGGTGCAGGCGAGGATCCCTCCTGCCCTGCACCTGGACCTTCACAAGCACCATCAGCGACCACATCCACTTCCCTGTCCCAGGTCAGCCACCAAATGTCATTACCCCAGGCATTAGAATGCAAGCGCAAATACCCAGCTACCCCCCTCAGACCATAGCACTAAATGTGCATCTTTCAAAATTACTGGCACTGGAAATGTTGCCATTTAGGCTTGTGGACACTGAGGCCTTCCGCAGCCTGATGTCGGCGGCCGTCCCACGGTACTCTGTCCCCAGCCGCCACTATTTTTCAAGGTGTGCTGTGCCCGCCTTACACCAACATTTGTCCCGAAACATCAAATGTGCCCTGACCAACGCAGTTACTGGGAAGGACCACTTAACCACTGACACATGAACAAGTGCATTTGGCCAGGGACGTTACATTTGCCTGACAGCATACTGGTTGAACATTGTGGAGGCCGGGAGCGAGTCGTACCCTGGGATGGCACAGGTGCTACCGACGCTTAGGATTGTAGGCCCTAATTCTATCAGAGTTTGCACCAGAACCTACAGTAGTGGCTCGAACCCCCACTTCTCCTCCTACTCCTCCACTTCCACCTCCAGATTATCCGCGTGCAGCACCAGTTAGCCATCAGCCGGTAGCTGTAAGCAGTGTAGCACTGCAGTGGGGAAGCATCAACAGGCCATGCTGAAGCTGATATGCTTAGGGGACAAACAGCACATTGCTGCCAAGCTGTTGCAGGGGATAAGAGACCAGACTGAGCTGTGGCTCTCGCCACTCAACCTACCACCAGGCATAATGGCCGTAACTTGGTGGTGGCTTTGGAGTTCGGCAAGCTCACACACATCCCATGCCTAGCCAACGTCTTAAACTTAGTGGTTCAGCGATTTCTCAAAACCTACTCCAATTTGCCTGAGCTACTGGTGAAGGTGCGCCATGTGTGTGCACATTTCCACAAGTCATTGACAGCTTCAGCCGGTCTGTCAACGCTGCAGCATCGATTTAACTTGCCAACTCACCGGCTATTGTGCGACGTGAGCATGCGCTGGAACTTCACGTTCCACATATTGGCCAGGCTTTATGAGCTGCAGAGGGCAGTAGTGGAATACCAGCTGCAACATGGTCATCGCCTTTCCAGTCAGGTTCCGCTAATCAGAAGTGGGCATGGATGTCTGACCTCTGTGAGGTTTTAAGAAACTCTGAAGAATCAACACAGTTGGTGGGCGGCCGTAACGCTATTATGAGCGCAAACATCCCACTTCTGTGTCTACTCAAACGCTTGCTTCTCACAATTAAGGGCGACACTTTGCATGTCGAAAAGGTGGAAATAGGGGAAGAAGACATTACACACGGTGATAGCCAGACCACCCTCCGTCCATCTTCTCAGTGCGAATTGGACGATGAAGAAGAGGAGGAGCAGGAGACGGTTGCCTTCGCTACAGAGGGTAGTACCCATGGAAGTTTTATTCCATCTGTTCAGCGTGGGTGGGCAGAAGAGGAGGAAGAGGATGAGGAGATTGAGAGTGATCCTCCTGATGATGACAGTGAAGTCTTGCCTGTTGGTACTCTGGCACACATGGCTAACTTCATGTTAGGCTGCCTTCCCACGATCGCGCGTATATACGCATTTTAGACAACACAAATTACTGGGTGTTCCCCTGCTACAAAGAGAACTTGTCATCTCTCATTCCTCAGGTGGAGAGAACGAGCAAAATGGTTTAATACCAAAAGGTCCTTGTTGAAAAATTGCTCCAAAAATTTCCATCTGACAACGCTGGCGGCAGAGTCGGTGCTTCCTTGGGCAACCAAGGAGGGGAGACAAGAGGAACACACAGCAGTTCCAACAGAGGCAGGGCAACACTCTCCAAGGCCTGGGACAGTTTCATGACACCCCGCCAGCACCCTCACCCTGATGCGCGGCCTAGTGTCACAAGGAGGGAAAAGTTTTGGAAGATAGTGAATGAGTATGTAGCAGACCATGTCAGCGTCCTCATTGATTCCACAGTGTCTTACAACTACTGGGTGTCCAATCTAGACAGGTGGCAAGAACTGGCGCTCTACGCCTTGGAGGTGCTGGCCTGCCCTGCCACCAGCATTTTGTCTGAGTGGGTATTTAGTGCTGCTAGTGGCATTATAACAGATAAGCGTATTTGCCTGTCAACTGAAAATGCTGACAGGTTGACTCTTATTAAAATGAACAAGACCTGATTTGCCCCAGACTTCTCGACTCCACCAGTGGAAAGCAGATGAACAAAGGAACTTTAAATGTGTTTTTTAATGTACTCAATACACTGTAGTCCCATGCACCCCTTCCACCACAAAAAAGGCTTTATTGTTAAATCTTCAGTTTCTCCTCCTCCTCTTACATCATATCAACATGCCTATTTGTCGCATATAATGCCCTTGTATATAATTTTTTACAGGGTCAACTCACCTGCAGGCCCTTGAATATAATGTTTAACAGGGTAAGCTCAACTTCAGGCCCTCAAATATAATGTTTTACAGGGTCAGCTCACCTGCAGACCCTCTCATATAATGTTTTACAGGGTCAGCTCAACAGCAGGCCCTCGCATATAATGTTTTACAGTGTCAGCTCACCTGCATGCCCTCTCATATAATGTTTTAAAGGGTAAGCTCACCTGCAGGCCCTCGCATATAATCTTTTACAGGGTCAGCTCAACTGCAGGCCTTCAAATATGTTTTACAGGGTCAGCTCACATGCAGTCCCTCACATATAATGTTTTACAGGGTCAGCTCACCTGCATGCCCTTGCATATAATGTTTTACAGGGTCAGCTCGCCTGCAGGCCCTAGCATATAATGATTTACAAGGTCATCTCACCTACAGGCACTCGCATATAATATTTTACAGGGTCAGCTCACATGCAGGACCTCTCATATAATGTTTTAAAGGGTAAGCTCACCTGCAGGCCCTCACATATAATTTTTTACAGGGTCAGCTCAACTGCAGGCCCTCAAATATAATGTTTTACAGGGTTAGTTCACCTGCAGGCCCTCGCATATAATGTTTTACAGGGTCAGCTCACATGCAGGCCCTCACCTACATTCTTTTACAGGGTCAGCTCACCTTCTGATAACAACAGTGTAGTCTTACGTGTTGGTACTCTGGCACACATGGCTTACTTCATGTTAGGCTGCCTTTCCTATGACCTGCACGTTATACACATTTTAGTCAACACGGATTACTGGTTGTTCACTCTTCTTGACCCCCGCTACAAAGAGAACTTCTCATCTCTCATTCCTCTGGTGGAGAGGACAAGCAAAACGGTGCTATACCAGAAGGCCCTTGTTGAAAAATTGCTCCAATGTTGATAGGGCAGACATCCAAATGGATCATCCCCATCATGAGGACGTGCGATCACCTAGAAGTTATCTAGAGTCAACAAAGTGGCAGCAAGCCCTCACCTATAAGTCCAGTCTCAGTAGCCAAGAGTCTGATAAACACAATCCTCCCCATGATGGCACACTGGGTGAACGTTGTGGAGTCTGCTGACACCAGACTTGCCCTCCAATAGATCCTCGTTAACAGAAAGTGTACTCATTCCAATAACAGGGCCTCTTAAAAGTGCTGTATTGTTATTTATTGTCACTACCTACCCAAGTCGGGAGTAGGTAATTGCCACGCACCTGCTGCCTGTCTTGGACACTTGTGCTTTAATAACTTGACCCACCCTCTCTGGGTGGTTCACAATTAGGAAAAAAAGGTGGCAAGGCAACAACAGCCAATCAGATTTCAGCCACTGACCTCCCTTGGATGTGGTAGCCCTTTCTAAGGCTCCCTCTCAGTCATCAAACCCTGATTCCCCATTACCCGTGATGACCATGGTAGGCGCAGAAAAGAACATCAAATGTGAGTACCTCTTCCTTGTAATTTTTGGCAGCACTTGCACTTTATATACAAGTAAATATACAGGGAAGAATGTTTCTTAACAATTTTTCCTCCAAATTTTTTTGGGGGGGCCTTTGTGAGTATTATTGTCAGTCTGTAAAAGTGGCGTACTACTTGGACAACAAAGTTCCCAGCAGCGACCTGTTCCCAGCAGCGACCTGGGAGTCTAAGATGCATCCAGACATCCCTATGCTGTTCCCGAACCATTTTGGTGGTGTTTCCATCAATTTATGACCTTTTCCTATGAACGAGGCACCCTCCCCTCTTCAGAGCAGGGGGTGCCTGGTTTAATGCTCAGGTTCTCCCATTGCCTTCCATTATACTTGGGTGCTCGGTAGAGCACCCGAGCATCATGATGTATTCGGCCAGAGCACCCAAGCACCCGTGCTCGATCAACACTAATGTTGATGCTACAGACATTTTTTAAAGTAATATTTCAATGTGCTTAGTTCACACAAAAATAGCAAATTCAGTTTCAGGTACTCCCATCTGACTGTTTCAGAGGATATCAGTCTCCTGGAGACACAGTGCACACTGGGATGGCCTGGCCATTGTATTTGTCATATTTTCCCTACATCTGTTTTTCAAAACATTAATGAACAGTGTCACTTTCAAGCACAAAACTATTGGAAAGAAGTCACAAAATAGACAATTTAGCCTTTGTAGAACTCATGAAGTAACATGATATAATTTGATCATTGTTTTGGGAATGCTTATGCACTAATGGTATAATATCTCTATCATTAACTAGCAAAATGGCCAATATAATACAAAGAAGAAATGAAGGGTTTATGCATGATATCCCTTTGTATAGGTTTATTGTGTGGAAACCATTAGTAAATGAAGGGACATCTCACATCTGCCTCTTTCATTAGGCAGACATTAATGGCGTATCCTAGTTTTATTTCTTTACCAGGACGAATCCTTTAAAGTGTACTTAAACATTTAAACCTTATTTTAACTGTTACAAATCCCCTAAGATAATTTTTGTAATATAGTTTATTAATTGAAATTAGATTTTTACTGCCAAATAGGCCCCTGAAGTTCAGGCTTTTCTATAGTATTTTTCACTGCAGCACATACAGAATTGGTACACCACAGCCATGTATACGATGTATGGATTCTGATTTCTACAATATCCCCCGTAGTGGTCACCGTACTGACAGAAGTACACGTCACTGTTCCTGTCTCTGCACATCAGTGCAGGCTTATTCCAGGCTTTAGCAGAGTGGAACGAAGACCGACAGGAGCTCTGCATAGCACATCACTGTTCCTGCTTGTACTCGCTCTTCTCCGCGACAGCATGGCATAGCACATTTATTCTGATTTATTAAAAAATTGCTTCTACGCCTAGATATTGTGGATAATTAATTGCTATAGTGCCCTTTGCTGTTCTTTTGAATTCCTATAAGAATGTCCACCTAATGTGTCCAGAGGCAGTGACATGCAGCTTCTTCTAGAGAGCAGATTCCTACAGGCCAGCCTGCATACTAAGGGATCATTCAGACAGCCATATGTTTTGTTGCGCACCCGTTCCACATTTTTGCGGATCCATTCATCCATTGTTCCTTTCTGTGGCCCTGCAAAAAATTAAATATAGAGCATGTACTATGACAGTGAGGGCCATGTGCGGTCTGCAAATTGCGGAACGCACACAGGCCTATATCCTTGTTTTGCGGATCCGCAATTTGAGGACCGCAAAACACATACAGCCGTCTGAATGAGCCCTAACTGAGATCACATTCCACGTGTGTATGTGAATCCCAGGCTTGAGAGTGGTTCTGTTGAGCATAGGACTACATGCAAGAAAGCAGAGGGCTGTATGACATGAAGAAAAACCCACATTCATCTTGTAAATATCCTTTGCTGCCAATCTGGCCGATGCGTTCTGATCCTTGCTGATCCTTCAGGGGTCCCAGTGCTGGTTATCGTTCACATGTCATCAATCACTGGTGCCAGTGGTCATATGCTATTCATGTACTCTTCTTGACCACTAAGACATTATTATTATTATTTTTTAATTGGACAAGCCCCTAATTATATATTTTTGGGAAAATGCCTTTAAGGAATTAAAGTCTATAGATAGTAAGGATAGTTGCTAGTTGCACAACCATTGTCATAAATAAGGAATCTTTGATAAAGGACAATCTTTTACCTAATATCTTTCATTCATATAAATATTTTAAAGTAATGTAGTGTTATATCCATTCTGAGCTGCTGATTTAATTTCATAAATAAGAAATATTTAATGTGAATAAATACTGGGTAATCTGAACTAGGAACAGACGTCCTATTTTATTTGCAGCCGCAGATTTTATTTTATTTTTTTCTATAATCTTAAGAGGTGACCTTGCGTTGATTGCACTGATGAAGTGACCTCTGCCAGTCACAAGCACTAAGCTCTTGTGGATCAAAGAAAGTGTCATTAATACAATGTCACCCCTTCCAGTATAGATAGAATAAGTCACTCAGCAAACAGAACTGCAGGCTAACTCTCACACTGCATCAAAGATAAAAGGTATAAAACTTTTATGCTGTGAAGAACACTCTGAAGAAAGACTTCTGAGGCATTGAGAACCAAGTATAAAGTATTGATAAACTGCTACGTGAAAAGCATCCAATTCCACTAATCAGAATTCAGCTTTGCAGCTCATAATTGGGGGCAAGAATGTAGATGATCAAAAATGGTTTTACCAAGTGGGAATTTGCTGTTACATTGCTTTTTAAGGAAGAAATGTAAGACATTGAGTCACAGAGGTTGCATACTGTGAAAGCGATCTAAAGACACAACAATTCAGGCTAATTTTCATTAAATCTGTGTGCCAAAGAACATTTCAGATGCAGAACTGAATAAAGATTTTTCAGTCTAATTTAAGTTATTGTTCATAATGCATTGTGTAAAGCCTCCCCGTAAAGCTAAAGCCATTATATTTGTGAACTGAAAAATAAAATGCCTAAAATCTCTTTTGCATATCTCAATATTTTATCCATGTTGTGCGCTGCATACGGCCGTTCCGCAATACACGGGTTACCAGCTGCATGCATTCCGCATCACGGATGCAGACCCATTCACTTGAATGGGTCCACAAATCCGGAGATGCGGTGTGGAACGGAAACACGGAAAGGAACCCCACGGAAGCACTACAGAGTGCTTCTGTGGTTTTCCGTTCCATGCTTCCGGTCCGCAAAAATATAGAACTTGTTCTATCTTTTTGCGGAATGGACCGATCGCGGACCCCATTCCAGTGAGTGGGTCCGCGATCCGCATGCGGCTGGCCCACAGTCAGTGTCCGTGCATTGCGGACCTTAATTTCCAGTCCGCAGCATGGGCACGGAGCCCTTACATTCGTGGGCAAGAGCCCTAAGAGTCAAACATTTATTATAGACTGAAATACAATGAGGAACAGAAGTATTTGAACACCCTGCGATTTTGCGAGTTCTCCTACTTATAAATCACGGAGGGGTCTGAAATTCACATTGTAGGTGCATTCCCACTTAGACAGAATTAAAAAATTAAGAGGAAGAGGCTAAAGACGACTGTCAGTCTCCCTCGGACTGGGGCTCCATGCAAGATCTCACCTCGTTGGGTATCACTGATGATTAGAAAGGTGAGGAATCAGCCCTGAACTACAAGGGAGTAGCTTGTCAATGACATGAAGAGAGCTGGGACCACAGTTTCAAAGGTCACTGTCGGTAGAACACTACGCCATCATGGTTTAAAATCATGAATTGCACGGAAGGTTCCCCTGCTCAAGTCATCACATGTCCAGGCCCATTTGAAGTTCACCAATGACCATCTGGATGATCCAGAGGAGGCATGGAAGAAAGTCATGTGATCAGATAAGACCAAAGTTGAAATTTTTGGTCTAAACTTCACTCGTCGTGTTTATTGTGAGATTTTGAGCAACAACCTCCTTCCCTCAGTCAGAGCTCTGAAGATGGGTCAAGGCTGGGTCTTTCAACATGACAATGACCCAAATCACACAGACTGGATTACCAAGGAGTGGCTCAGTAAGAAGCATATCAAGGTTCTGGAGTAGCCTAGCCAGTCTCTAGACCTAAATCCAATAGAACATCCTTGGAGGGACAACCCCGAAACCTGACAGATCTAGAGGAGATCTGTGTGGAGGAGAGGGCCAAAATCCCTGTTGCAGTGTGTGCAAACCTGGTCAAGAACTACAGGAAACATTTGACCTCTGTAATTGCAAACACATAGTTCTGTACCAAATATTAACACTGATTTTCTCAGGTGTTCAAATACTTATGTTCAGCAGTGCAAGACAAATAAATTAGCTAATAATCATACAATGTGATTTCCTGATTTATTTTTTATTTTATTCTGTCTCTCAGAGTGGGAATGCACCTAAAATGTGAATTTAAGACCCCTCCATGATTTCTAAGTGGGAGAACTTGCAAAATTGCAGGGTGTTCAAATACTTCTGTTCCTCACTGTATATACTGATGTCTCTCAGCAGTCATTCGGATAACATAGTAATAAAATACTACAAAGAAAAAATATGGAAATTTCAGCCCGCACAACCCCTAGCAGGTGCAGATTGCTATGGCGAAATACAAATACAAACGTGAAAACACAAAATGCAATCGCACACTGCAACCAGCACTCTGCCCTGCCTTTATGCTGGATGTTGAATAAGGCATTGGTGTACATTTTGGCCAAAGCGTAATAAGCCACTCACCACGTCAAGGTCGCCTTCATGAGAGGTCCCTAACACTACTTCCTACCTTTTATGGGCCATGACAGCCACATAAAGTCCAGGGAGCGCAGGTACAGCATGCACGCCAAGCACACTCTGCTTTTAACCCCGTCCGGTGCCATTACAGCTTTCATCGGATCCAGGGATGCAAGTACCAACATGCATGCTGAGCCCACTATATACTTCTCCTGGAGCCTAATGGCTACTGGTAGGTGCTATATAAGCAGACTCAGTTTTATACTGACTTTAAAACCAGCCTCCAGGGGGGCAGATTAACTGGACAGGTGTGCTTGACTGCTTGGAGATCGCCTGGATCCGATGAAAGCTGTAATGGCACCGGACGGGGTTAAAAGCAGATTGTGCTTGGCGTGCATGCTGTACCTGCGCTCCCTGGACTCTGTGTGGCTGTCATGGCCCATAAAAGGTAGGAACTAGTGTTAGGGACCACTCATGGAGGCGACCTTGACGTGGTGAGTGGCTTATTACGCTTTGGCCAAAATGTACACCAATGCCTTATTCAACATCCAGCATAAAGGCAGGGCAGAGTGCTGGTTGCAGTGTGCGATTGCATTTTGTGTTTTCACGTAATAAAATACTGACTGTTATACATAGCTTTGGAAACACACAGGCGAAGAATAAAAGACGTGACAATGCAACAGGATAGGAAAAGACCATTCCATATTAACCATGTACAAACCAAAGGAAAGTAAAACAGTATGGGAAATATGGGAAAACTAAAATTATTCCTAAACAATTATTAAAACATTATAATTTTACAGCAAATTAATCATAATGATGTCCCTGATGAATGCAGGCAATAAAATAGAAGACTTCTAGGACTCATACATATTAGTGTATTATTTACCAATCCCTCAATTTTTGGAGGGACCAGCCATTAATTTAACATGCATGAGGAGCTCCTGACTCTCCCTTACAGATGCTTACAGAGGAATAGAAGGTTGGGACAAATAGAATTTCTTTAACCAATCCTTTTTTTTTTCTCCTCAGAGATGTCTGGACGCCCTGAAGGTATCTGGCAGTGGGTTTCTCCTCCCTCTGTGCCATATCTGTGCACTCATTTATCACAACAAGTACAAGCCATAGGGGTGTCACCATCTATCATCACATTTAATCAATAATGTGCACATTTCATACCCATGACTAGTGTTGAGCAAATTAAAGCCAAATGACTAATCTATTTTTCCTGAAGTCGTATTAAAAAATACATTCAATTGCACTTGAAGAGGCCGTCACAGCCAAACCGATTGCAGAAACCGTGCAAAATCTCTCGCTGTGTGACATACAATGTCACCACACCGGCTCTCTGTCCAGATGCGGTCACATCATCTGTGATGATGTCACGACGCCTGGCCAGCGTGATGCCATAATCACATCATTGCGTCACCGCGCAACATTTTGTGCGTTGTCATCAATCGAGATGGCCGCAAAGGCCTCTATGCAAGCAAATGGACAAGGGGAGTATTTATTAACTTTTTTTTAACCCTGATTAACCCCTTAACCCTTTGGCTACCGGAGGTTTTTTCATATTAGCATTTTCATTTTTCTTCCCTATTTTCCGTGAGCCATAGCGTTTTTATTTTTCCGTCACATAGCTGTATGAGGGCTTATTTTTTGCGGAAGAAGTTGTACTTTCTAATGCCACTTTTTTTTATTATGCATAAAATGTTGTTGGAAACGGTAAAGAAATTCCAAATGGGGTGGAATTGAAAATAAATAAATCCCTCCACCGTTTTACGGGTTTTGTTCCTGGCAAAACTGACCCATGCCCTTTATTCTCTGGGTCAGTACGATTACAACAATACCCTATAATAGTTTTTTATGTCTAAATAATGTAAAAATAAATTTAAACTTTGAAAAAAATAATGTTTGTATCACCGTATTCTGACCCCCATAACTTTTATATACTTATGTCTACTGAGCTGTTTAGGAGTTAATTTTTTTGCAGAACAATCTGTACTTTTAATTGATACCATTTTTGGAGTATGCATGACTTTTTTATCACATTTTATTAAACTTTTTGGGGGGTAAGAAGCAATGAAAAAATACCAAATTGGCCATTTTGACCCTTTTTTCCGTTACGCCATTCGCCGTATTGGATTTTTTTTCTATTTTAATAGTATGGGCATTTTAGGTCGTGGTGATACCCATGATGTTTATATTTATAGTTATTTAGGTATTTATTTTTAATTATACAGAAAGGGGGGTGATTTAAACTTTTATATATTTTTTTTATATATTTTGCAACTTTTTTTATTTTTTTGTGTTCATTATGTGCCTCATATATGAGCTTATTACTTTTTTTGTAATTTTTTTATTTTGGTTTAATCAGGAATTTATTATTAGCTTATTTTGCTCACTTTTGCTCATTTCCTATCCTGATCCTAATAAGAATTGCAGTTTGAATACTGTTAGCCTGCTTAGTAAGGCTTACACTATTCAGCGCAACTACCTATGCCCAGATCCGCATCTAGGTACCGTGATCTCACTTGATCATGGCATCTAAAGCATTTAATTACCGCAATCGGAATTATTGCAGGTCACGGTAATTAGCCGCAGGTCTCTGCTGTATGAAACGGCAGAGATATGCCGGCCATGACGCCTGCTGTACGTGCGAGCGGGCGTCATGTTTACACATCGCACCTAAGGGCCCTTTCACGCGAGTTTCCCGCGCGGGTGCAATGCGTGACGTGAACGCATAGCACCCGCACTGAATCCTGACCCATTCATTTCTTTTTTTTTTTTTGTATTGAAATTTTTTATTGTTTTCAATTTTTTCAGCGCATAGACAGTTCCAATAAGTATAAGCATAGTACACAACAATCCATGTGACATAAACAGAAGCGACAGTCGCATATTACAAGATGTCACAGATACATATAACATAAGGGCGGTTAAGCCCAACAAGACAGGCATTGGCAAAAGAATGAGAGGGTCAATGAAACCATATTCAAATGGCAGACTAAGTCCAATTCATGGGAACCCAAGTCAGGGGTCTATGAAGAGAGCGAATACCTAGAGGGGGGGGGGGGGAGGAAATATTGGTATGAATAAATAAATAGATCTCAGTCTCAAGAGGGACAGGGAAGACATGGCAGCAAGAGGTTATTGTTAAGCCCAGCGCCTAAGGAAAGTGTCTATATTGTTTCCACGGTAACCACGTTTTGATAAAAGAAGGTCTGGAGTGTGACTCCCAGTGTGAAATCTCCTCTAGTCTGTAAATCTGGTCAACCTTGTTGGACCAGTGTTCAATGCTAGGGACATCAGAGGATAACCAGAGGGTTGGTAAAAGTAACCTGGCTGCTGCCAACAGAAGTGTAAAAAGAGTTCTTTTAGATGGGCCCAGGCCTTCTAATCCAAGTGACAATAGTACCAACTCGGGAGAACAGGTGAGAGATGACTGACAAATCTGGTTACCTAGCTGGGTTATAGTGTGCCACCAAGGGTTAATCAGGGCACATGCCCACCATACGTGTATGAAAGTACCCTTAGCGTCATGACATCTCCAACAAAGATCACTGGCTGTCTTATTATATCTATAGGTTTTGTCTGGCTGACCCATTCATTTCAATGGGTCTGTGTACATGAGCATTGTTTTTCACGCATCAGTTCTGCGTTGCGTGAAAATCGCAGCATGTTCTATATTCAGCGTTTTTCACGCAGCCCTGGCCCCATAGAAGTGAATGGGGCTGCGTGAAAAACGCATTGCATCAGCAAGCAAGTGCGGGTGTGATGCGTTTTTAACTGATGATTGCTAAGAGATGTTGTTTGTAAACCTTCCGTTTTTTATCACGCGCGTGAAAGACGCATCAAAACGCATTACACCCGCGCGGAAAAAACTGAACAACCGAACGCAATCGCAGACAAAACTGACTGAACTTGCTTGCAAAATAGTGCGAGTTTCACTGAACGCACTCTGAACGCATCCGGACCTAATCCGTCACGCTCGTGTGAAAGGGGCCTAAGGGTTGAAGGCAAAAATTGTAGCCTCAGATACCGCAATCAGCGATGAACTTGGTATCTTAGGGGAAGAATGACTGGAGGCTGCGCGATCGTCATTCTCCATCATTGCGCCCGATACATACAAAGGAATGATCTTCCTGATGAAGTAATTCATCACAAAACAAATTTCTTTGTGAAATTCGACAAAGCAGCAGAATCATCTCTACCCATGAACATCCTGACTCATCACATCATATGCAGACATTTTATGTGATGATTCTGACAAACTATGCATGGATTCTCGGAGTGTACAGGAGCACTGCCCATTAAAGGGGTTGTCCATTGAATCGGTCACCTATCTTCTGCACTTGGCTGTTTTTGTCAGCTCCATAGACATTAAATGGAGAACATGTATTACCCACACTCCATTCAAACTCTTCTTTACTGTGTTTGTGCAGTAAGGAGGAATGAAAGTGGTGGGGGATCCCCTTTCCAGTGATCTGTGAGGGTTACGGTTGTGAGACCCCCAGCGTTTGGACATTTATTTTCTATCTTGTTGTCCTTTATGTTGAAATATCTTTAAAGAAGCAGTCCAGAAAGAATCCAGGTAAACTGTAAATTCTAATGTGAAGCACAATACTCAAGTCCCCCAGGCAGCTAACTGTTTGCATAATGTACCCCTCCTATATTAGCTCCATTCTATTCTCTATGGCTGCAGATAAGTATGACTTACACAATATAGCAAGAGGCGAGACAAATGACACATGTCTGAATGCTATGGAGAATGGCTGCCTTATAAATGCTACAAATACAATTGAGTAGGAAGGGCTTCTAAAGCTTCTAGTTATGGTATTTAGATGTCCTTTTTAAAAAAAAAAAGTTTTCACTAAAACGCTATTCTTTTGCATTTACCATTCAGCAAATTTGTATGATTAGGTCATTTGAATCTAACGTTTCCTCTCACAGCAGACAATCAAAAATCTATTATTAACTATAAACTACTGTCGCACACCCACCAACTGCCTCAATTTTAACAAGGTATCCTAATGTGAAAATCTGAAAACTAAATGGAAAGTGGGTGGAATTCAAGGAGTATTTCTTTCTTATGACTCAATGCTTATTTTCTTATTTCAATAAAAAAGAACAATGCAATCTATTGTTATACTATACAAAACCTAACTACCTGTACTGTAATGAAATTGAAGCTCCGATTTCTCATATATACCCAGTCCCAACTCTACAGCATTAATGAGTTTGGAGGAAGAGGGCTGTTTAAAGGGATTCTGTCACCAGTTTTATGCTTTCAGGTTCTTAAAAAGTGCACGCCATTGAGTCCTGATATGCATGAGCTCTTGGCTTTCTCCTCCCCCCCCCCCCCCCCCTCTGATTGACAGTTAGGGTAGAGAAATCCAGGAGCTTATGAATATTCAGGCCTCATCGACATGCAATGGAGTTGTTCAATGCAAGATTTATTTAATAAAAAAAAAAAATAAGGGATCCAGTATTTTGCTTAGGGGATCTGTCACTTGTTTATATTGCACTTAGTTAGGACACCATAAAACTGGTGACATAGTCCCTTTAAGAGTCATTCCTAACAGTAAGTATACTGTTGTGCACAGAAGCCCATATTGCTACAAGCCTATAAAGCTTGCCCCCCCCCCCCCCCCCCATTAGATGTATATCAGGTAAACCCAGATATTTTAGCAGGACCAGCTCACTACCTAATGTCTCAGAGGAGGGAAATATTAGGCTGTTTGGTTTTAACATGCCCTTTCCTTTTGTCCTCTGGTAGCGGCTTCTTCTACTTGGCCTATTAAGAATACATGCATTCTTAGCTGAACTAAGGGTACATGTCCAGGGGAATATTTGTTGGATGAACCACATCTATGTCATGTGTATATCCAGCCTACCTGTAAACAGTGTCAGACCAGGGCGAGAGCACCAGAGGATCCTGTGGTGGGTCTAGCACTGATACCATAATGGGCCCCAAAGGTCCAGGAGAAAAAATAACAAAATATTTGAAGCTTCATTTGGATACAATCAATTGCCATTAGTGTCTATTTATTTTTTATTTTTATCAATATCTATTAGACTTCATTGAATATAGGGGTCGGACCCCAAGAATAATTTCCTATGGTGGACCCAAGGAACCCCAGTCTGACACTGACTGTAAATTATGTAATTATTTGCAATATACAATTGTGATGGTAAAAAATTACATTAAATTAAGGCTAGGTTTACACATGGATTTGCACATTAGCCATAGTGAAATTGCAGAAGTTAAATTTTAATTTCTCCTTATGGAAAAGAAAGTTGAAAACAATAAATCTCCATAACTCCTGGAACTTTTTTTCCTATAGGAAATAACTGACTTTACCAAGATCCCTCCTGTCATCTTCATGTGTATGTTCTTCAAGACTAATTGGAATACCAATAATTAATAGGTAGCCCATAGCAAACAGAATAATCTGTCTTTAAGTATTATATTCTGCATATTTTCTGTGACATCATTGGGATGATGAAGTGGGTGGTTCTGCTATGCACTGCTGGCAGTTTATGCAAGAAAGATAATGGTTTTCTATGGAAATTAAGCTTTCAGACACATGTACAAATAGTTGATACCTCATGGTGTCATAGGGTTTAAACTGTTAAAATAAAGTTTTAAAGTTTGGAAAGTAAATTCCAGCTCTCCACATGTAGTAGGAAATTGTCACAGTGCAGTTCACTGTAACACTAGGTTGCCGTGTAGGTTGGCTGTATGCATTCTTGCTTACTGGCTGCAGTTTGCAACCCCGTGTATGCTGGTTGCTTGTGTTTTGCGTACTGGCTTTGCTTTACATTTCTGTGCATGTTGGTTGTTCGGGTGATGCCTACTGGCTGCGGCTTTCTTAGTCTGTGAACTATGTCCTGTGAGTATTGTGTTCTTTGTGTATGTAACATATTGCAGTTTACTGTGATTTTGTGATACTTTGTAGGCTGGCTGCCTGTGCACTTCCATACTGGCTGCGGTTGACATTTCCGTGTATGCTGGTTGTTTGTGTGTTGAGTACTGGTTGTGGCTTTCTATAGTGTGAACTGTACCATGTGAATTGTGTGCTCTGGATCTTGTAGGGTTAATTCTTTAATTAACCTGTGTTTGATTACCAGGTAGTCAGGTGTTCTCATCACCTGTGTGCTGTAGTATTGAGCGTGAATATTCGAATAACTAATTTTAATCGCGAATATCAGCACTTGCGAAGAATTTGCGAATATTTAGAATATAGTCCTATATATTCGTAATGACGAATATTCATCATTTTTTTCCATCTGAACACATGATTCCTCCCTGCTTCTTGCTTGCGGCGCAATGAGTTATTGGCCCACAAGCAACTTAAAAAACTGAAATGACTCAGTGTGGATTCCATGTCCATATGTCCACATGCTATTCCGCCAAAAAATAGAACATGTCCTATTATTGTCCGGATTATGGACAAGGATAGGACTGTTCTATTAGAGGCCAGCCCTTCCGTTCTGCAAAATGCGGAATCTGCAATTTACAGACTGCAAAACATCCAATGGTTGCATGCATGAGCCCTTAGGCCCCTTTCACACGGGCGAGTTTTCTGTGTCCGTGCGATGCGTGCGGTGAACGTATTGCACTCGCACTGAATCCTGACCCATTCATTTCTATGGGGCTGTGCACATGAGCGTTGATTTTCATGCATCACTTGTGCATTGAGTGAAAATCGCAGCATGCTCTACATTGTGCGATTTTCACGCGACGCAGGCCCCATAGAAGTGAATGGGGTGCGTGAAAATCGCATAGCATCCGCAAGCAACTGCGGATGCTATGCGATTTTCACGCATGGTTGCTAGGTGACAGTCTATTCACTGTATTATTTTCCCTTATAACATGGTTATAAGGGAAAATAATAGCATTCTGAATACAGTATAATAGTGCTGGAGGGGTTAAAAAAAAGTTAACTCACCTTCTCCTCCTGATTGCGTAGTTCCCGGTCTCTTTACTTCTTGAATGAGCTGTGGGCTAAATGACCTGTGGGGACATCAGATCACGTGCTCCATCACCACGTTGATGGACCATGTGATTGGAGCATGTGATCTGACGTCACCACAGGTCATTTAGCCCACAGCTCATTCAAGAAGTAAAGAGACCGGGAACTACGCGATCAAGAGGAGAAGGTGAGTTAACTTTTTTAATTTTTTTTAACCCTTCCAGCACTATTATACTCTGCATTCTGTATTCAGAATGCTATTATTTTCCCTTATAACCATGTTATAAAGGGAAAATAATACAATCTTCAGAACATCAATCCCAAGCCCGAACGTCTGTGAAGAAGTTCAGGTTTGGGTACCAAACATGCGCGATTTTTCTCACGCGAGTGCAAAACGCATGACAATGTTTTGCACTCACGCAGAAAAATCGCGCATTTTCCCGCAACGCACCCGCCTCTTATCCGGGCCAAAAATATGACGCCCGTGTGAAAGGGGCCTTAAACTTATCCAAACCCAAAATGTTTCTCTGTGACTTTCACTTATAGCTTGACTGATTACATCACCTCTAATTACTTGAGCTGTCTCTCCCTGTCTACTCTGTAGAAATGTCTTTGGAGTGGTCTCTAAAGAAAACCATTGTGCTTTTAGGCTTCCATCTTACTGCTCACAAGCGTAAACCCTTTGTCTAAGCTAAGACTCTTCAGTCGAAATTGGCATAAAAATTGTATCTGGATTCCATGATATGAAATGATACACGAAATAAACTATTAGTGTTCTGCTATGTACAATATCTTCTCATTAAGAATTGCCGATCTCCAAATTGCAATCAATTAGCCGGTTCAGTCTGCAGAGCTATTTCAGTTTGAGAGCTTTTCCTTGACTAAAGAGATGAAATGTGGCTGAGTACAAATAGATCAAAGCGAAGTCAGGATCCATGCGACTGGTCTCAGAAATGTGAGCCTCAACCGTCAAAATCAAATCAAGGAGAATATTCTAAAAGCTGAAACGCAGGAACTTAAGCACAGTGAAAGAAAGCTTGTAAAACCCATTAAAACCAGTCTGGAGACATAATGAAGTGACATTTACTCCATGTTCAATCCTTCTACCCATGCAAGTTGCATATTAGAAGTCATGGCTGTTTGACAATCACCCTCAGGCTCCTTCCATCTCATGGTAGGTTTAAGTAGAAATATGATTTCTTATTTAACACATTACTTTTTCCCCTCTGTCTTTCTTGCCCTGACACCAGGAAATAATGTTCAGAGAGCTGGGAGTGAGAGCGTATGAATGAATAATGGCTATTCATGAACAAATGGCATCTCCAGGGAGAGGTCGGAATCTTTTACTTGTTGGATTGTACAAATTCTCCATCCAGTTGATATACTGCATATCTCTTAGCTAATTGAGAGAACCTCTTTCATTTTTCAATGCACTGTATCTCTAGATGAACATAATAATAAACGTGTTGTACAATATCTGCAATTAACTGGCAACCTCAGACGATATGCTGCTTAAAGTAGTACTGAATACTACAATTATAGTAATCCCCAGTACATCTTATTTAACTGATCCGGTATATCAAATACACTGGGCCCCTATCATATGCTGAAGAGCTCTAGGCTATACACTGCACAATGTATTAGGAAAGCCAGACAATGGGCGTCAGCATTACATAGGAATAGACTAGTATTTCCTGGAGAACCTATTAGCAAAGCAAATACCCAAGAAAAAATGAAATCAGTTACTTTTACCACCAGTTAGGCCCCATGCACACGGCCGTGTTTCACAGCCGTGTGCGCGCCGTGGAACCGCGGCCTGGATCCCTCCTGAGAGCAGGAGCGCACGGCGTCACTGGTTGCTATGACGCCGTGCGCTCCCTGCTGCCGGCACAGTACAGTAATACACTGGTATGATCTATACCAGTGTATTACTGTACTGTGCCGGCAGCAGGGAGCGCACGGCGTCATAGCAACCAGTGACGCCGTGCGCTCCTGCTCTCAGGAGGGATCCAGGCCGCGGTTCCACGGCCCGCACACGGCCGTTATAGTGAGAATATCTGTAAAATTGTAAAAAAAAAAAACATCCACCAGTGCTAAATTATGATGCCGAGTGGAGTGAAGTGATTTCAGCAGGCATTAGATGTGCTGCGCGCAGGGCCCCTACTTTGGGACATAGGATTAGTCCCAGCCTTTTCTCTGACCGCCCGAAGGCCAAACCAGTGTAGATTTCATATCAGAGCAGTTATACTGTAAATGCGGCCACAGAAAATGCACATGCTGTGAACATATGTCTGTTAGTCAAACGGTCACGTCCACAGTGAATGGCAGAAATCACAAAATAAGGGTACTTTCACACTAGCGTTATTCTTTTTCGGTATTGAGTTCAGGTATTGACTTCAGTTTTATCCTAATGCATTCTGAATGGAAAGCAATCCATTCAGTATGCATCAGGATGTCTTCAGTTGAGTCCCTCTTACGGTATTTGGCCGGAGAAAATACCGCAGCATGAAATGCATTAATGCTATATCCGGTACTAAGTGTTCCGGAAAACCAGATCATGTATCCCAGTCTGCGCATGCGCAGACCTTTAAAAATGCGGAAAAAAATGAAATAACAGATTAGTTTTTTTGGATGACACTGTTTGCATGATATCCGTTTGCATATGGATTTCCGGATCCGGCAGGCAGTTCCGGCAACGCAAGTGTGAAAGTACCCTAAACCAATATATTAACTGCAACATTGAGTTGAATGCTCTATGCAATATATAGCATGTACCACTAAACAGATTAAAACCAGAATACGGAGACATTGATCTAACATACCTCACTATCAAACACACAATGTTTCTTCTGCCACTTTGCACTCTGCCGTTGTATATAAGGGTAATGCAAAAAGTTTTAGAGTTCAGGGTGTGGAGAGGGTCACGCTCCCAGTTAGGGGGGCGACCATAGACACAAACTACTAAGTAGAGAGGCATATTGGATGTTCGAACTTGGTAGCTGCTTCCCCACAGGCATGAACAAAAAACATGATTTTACAGTATCAATTAATTTATGTTTTTGGTTTTTTTCCTGCACATGTTGGATTTGTCATTCCATGGTTTGTGATCTGCCCACACCTGATTATCATGTGATGTTGTTTCTATGCATTTAATTGGAGGAAGTGTATTTATATGGGAGAGTGACAGATGGCATTTTATATCATGAGTAAGGATCGTTTACTTGAGATCAAAAACGTGTCGATTTTGCATCTGTCTTGTTTTCTATGGATTTTACCGCATCAAATAAAGAATATCGCTTTATCAGAAGCTGGACACTTCTACTTTTTACACAGTTTATGCTGGCTTCGTCCTGGCCACATCCGTGCCTCTGATACGAGACGCAGGTGAGCGCTGAAATCTGACTTTCTGTATCTATAAGGACCACCGTGTACTCTATGGTAGATTTTTTTCAGGAAACATATTGGGGGTCATTTACAAAGACTCTGTCCCCCTCCTGTTAGAGGATTACCCTAATTTATGAATTAGGTGCACTTCTGGTAGTCTGTGCTCCTGGAATAAAAACCTAGGACCCTAGGACTCTCTTTTATTCAGTTTTCTAGCATAAAAGATAATAAATGTGTCGTGTCTGGAGTCCAGGTCCCTGTCACACACACGCCACTCCTAAACGTAGTTGCAAAAACGGGGCTTGCAACTATTTCTACTCCTAAAACAGGCATAAAAATATTCGTAAGGATATTATTGAAGTTAGGTTTTAAGCTATTTACCCATAACCTAAGGGGAATGGGTGGGATTACTTGAGTACAATTATGCATTGGTCAGAATTAGAGGCATGGCTTAGCATTGAAACTATTTGTGTGCCACTGATGTTGTCCCTCTTTCTGATCTAATAAAATTGGGTGGCGTGTGTGTGGGGGATGGGGGGGGGGGAGGGTGCACCATGGTAAATCTTTGCTCTGGGAGCTGGAAAGCTTAGCTACACCATTGAGTACACCAGCAATGATCAATAGTATCAGGCTTCCAAATAATGTCAATGCCCAAACATGTGCCATAGAGGTAGCCCTTCTCACTTCTTTGGGGCCAATAGAGAGAGGGCGTCCAGGTTGGCTACATCCCATATTTTAATGAGTGCTAAGATAGAGTGAAGAGAACTTCTCTCACTGGCCCTACAACGAAAGCAAACGGTGAGTATGCAGAATTAAAGGGGTTTTATTTGGGAAGAATTTATTTCTTTTAAAACACCAGAATGGCTTAGTTTACCCACACCGATTTTGTGTTGCTGTCATTCCGATCCTGATCCAATTCCTATTGCTCTCTACTTCCTGGTTCTGAATCAACACACAGGAATTAATTAAAAAATCCCCCTCTGCCAATCATTGGCTGAGATAGCTCACCCCTGCAGCAAGTGATCGCTAGTGATTTGCTACTTGTCATTCTAGGACCAGGAAATGGAAAACAGTGTGGACTGGAGTAGCATCGAAACGGCAATGGCAGGGATCGATGAGGGTAAGTAATGTTTTCTTTTATATTTTAACCATGTTTTTAAAAGCCCTTTTTAAAAGCTAATTTTCTCCCCATGATAATTACTTCATTTCAGGAATCCTCGATAGACAATCCAGGTCCTATGTGGTTAGGATTGCAGTGGTGTTCAGCAAAAAGGAACCACATTTTATTATTTGATATGGGACCACTTAATCTCTACTTCTGCTGCTGTTAGCCCCTTGCACCATTCTTGTAAAATATATAGAGGCGAGATATAGGAAAAGATGCAAAATACAGTATGAGATGCTTTATAAATGAACATATGAGTTTGATCTTTTCAACTCAATATCCACTTATGGGCAAGTTTAATTAAAATGTGCCTTAGGCCTCATGCACACGACCGCTGTGTGCATCCGTGGCCGTTGTGCCATTTTCATTTTTTTTTCGCAGACCCATTGACTTTCAATGGGTCCATGGAAAAATCGGAAAATGCACCATTTTGCAGCCGAGACCGTGATCCGTGTATCCTGTCCGTCAAAAAAATAGGACCTGTCCTATTTTTTTGACGGACAACGGTTCACGGACCCATTCAAGTCAATGGGTCCGTGAAAGAACACGGATGCACACAAGATTGGCATCCGTGTCCGTGATCCGTGGCCGTAGGTTACGTTCATAAAGACGGATCCGAAGATCCGTCTGCATAAAAGCTTTTTCAAAGCTGAGTTTTCACTTCGTGAAAACTCAGATCCGACAGTATATTCTAACACAGAGGCGTTCCCATAGTGATGGGGACGCTTCAGGTTAGAATATACTAAAGGAACTGTGTACATGACTGCCCCCTGCTGCCTGGCAGGTGCTTCCAGGCAGCAGGGGGCAGACCCCCCCTCCCCCCCTGTAGTTAACACATTGGTGGCCAGTGCGGCCGCCCCCCCCTCCCTCCCCTGTAGTTAACTCATTGGTAGCCAGTGAGCCCCCCCTCCCTCCCCTGTAGTTAACACATTGGTAGCCAGCCCCCCCCCCTCCCTTGTAGTTAACTCGTTGGTAGCCAGTGGGCCCCCCCCCCTCCCTCCCCTGTAGTTAACTCATTGGTAGCAATTAGGCAATGCACCGCACAGACCTGTCACTTACCAGTAGGAGGAGCTCCCGGCCGGACACAGACATCGCAGCTCGCAGGTAAGTATGATGCTTCTACAAATTGCTAAGTAACCATGGCAACCAGGACTGCAGTAGCGTCCCGGTTGCCATGGTTACCGATCGGAGCCCCAGCGATTAAACTGGGACTCCGATCGGTACTCTCCACTGCCACCAATGATAGGGGGAGATTTTAATTAGGAGGGAGAAGGAGGGGAGAGGGCCCACTGGCCACCAACGAGTTAACTACAGGGGAGGGAGGGGGGCCACTGGCTACCAATGAGTTAACTACAGGGAAGGGAGGGGGGGCCCACTGGATACCAATGAGTTAAAATGTTCCATCGGATTGGAGAAAACTCCGATGGTATAAAAGGGACTCCTGACTTTACATTAAAAGTCAATGGGGGGCGGATCCGTTTGCAATTGAACCATATTGTGTCAACGTCAAACGGATCCGTCCCCATTGACTTGCATTGTAATTCAGGACTGATCGGTTTGGCTCCGCACGGCCAGGCGGACACTTTTTTTTCATGCCTGTGGATCCTCCAAAAATCAAGGAAGACCCACGGACGAAAAAACGGTCACGGATCACGGACCTACGGACCCCGTTTTTGCAGACCGTGAAAAAATACTGCCGTGTGCATGAGACCTTATGAAAACATTATAGGTGTGTCCTGTAGATCTATTTGCAGGAGGCCAAATGATTATCCTGGGCTATAGACTGGTTAATTCAGCATAACATCTCAGAAAATCAGCTAGTGGCACACAAGAAAAGCTCCCTCTAGTGGCAGTTGCAGACAAATAATATTGCCTGTGTATTGGAGAGCAGGAAAAGCACTGGCACTTTCCACTAGGACCTTCATAGCAGTTACATGGTCTGCACCTATAGAAGGTTTGCCATATGTGTACAGTACTTCACCTGAGTGTAACACAAAATGACCTTAGCTGACCACAAATCAACAACTTGTAAGTTCATCTTTCTTGAGTAATTAACATAGTTTTCCAATAAAATCCAATAGGTATGAACACAATGTTACTGCTTCTTGGAATTTAAGGGTCTATGTAGTAGGTTCAGTAAATGTGTATTTGTATCAAATTTTTTCTGTTAAAATGCCCAAAAAAAAAAAAAAACTGCCATAGAATGACATGACACATATCCTGTACAACTGTGATAATAACCTAAGATATTTTAATGCCATCCTTAAAGACTAAGTATAAAGATGCAATGACATTTGTTTCTTTTTCATGTGCTTCCCAAATGTAATAATAAAAAAGAAAAACTTCAAAACAGTCTTCATTCAAAACGTACTACTATGTTTTTGTTATAGAGTCTGTGCAACTGTTTTACTGTTTTATATGGCTGGATATACTGCTGCTTCTAGCATAGATGTCCAAGGCACACAGATCCTACTTGCTTCGGGGTATGGCCATCTCCTGCCCATGCACTGGGGGAGTAAAACACTGGGGAAGGTGACCACAACATCAAAATAGTTTTGCCGTGATGACGCTCTCCATGGCTTCTGTTTGTTATATTTCTATGCATATAGACATACTGTATACACTAGCATGCAAAAACCTGCAGGGGTGCACTTGTTTTTCTGACTCAGAGTCCACATTATCATACTGAACCAATCCCAAAGTCCACAATACAACTTAAATGTCCACTTCTACCCCATTCAGCACATGCGTGTGTCTCTCTCCTCTGAAAATCATGGATATAGTGGTAGCAGCTTAGCTTTTCACAATATCCATAAATTAGAGTATAGAGAACCCCTTTCCTTAAGGAACCTAAATTGTTTCCTGATACATGGGAATCCAGTCATGGCTACATAGACAGACAAGCATTTTTGTGTCCAGATGGTTGGGGGCCACACAGAATGGTATCACTGGCCACCTGTGGTCCTGGCCGCAGTTTGTGCACCCCTGGTCTAAATCAAGCAATAAATTATACAGCTTTCTCTGAAGACTTGATCATAAACATACGGTAGACTTAAATGAAAGCCAAACTTGCAATTAATTACTGCAGTTCCTTCTTTTTGAAGCTCATTTGATCAGCATATATTCGTATGACCTGCTACAGATGTGTCCTTCCTTACATTTGTTCTTCTCTCAACTTATGTCAAAAATAATAATTTAATACTACTATGTCACAAGATGTCTATGTTTGGCCACCCAGTGGTTGAGATCTGCATTGCAGTCTTTCAAGAGTTTTGCTAGCATGCTTTATTGAATTTGATTATTGGGAAATTGGAGTCCTTAACCAAATTCAAGAATAGGTAAGGGTGGACACCTCTGTAGATCCTTGCAACAGCTGCTACAAGGAAAATATGGTATTGAATTACACTCATTCTAATAATTTACAAAACATTTAAGTCACGGCTTGACTGACTGAACTACAGCAGAAATCATGTCCTTAAGGACTCAATAGGGCATAAGGACAAGAGGTCACCTTTCTGAGACAACTCTTTGAACCTCAGCCAGTTACTGATTCCATTGGGACTACACTATCTAATGGCCATAGAGGTTTGATGTGCTATGTAAGGCTATATTAGGGTTAAAGTGGATGTACAGGCTGCATTCTTCTAAAAACAGTGTCACACTTGTCCATGGAGTTGTGTCTGGTATTGCAACTTGACTCCTTTGAAGTAATTAAGGCTGAGCTGCAATACCACAAATAACCTGTGACCAGTCATGGTGCAGCCATCCTTTCTAAGTCACTATAATATATGATACATTCAGAAACACCGTGCTAATAGGACTGTGGAGCCTGCTCAATGTTGATTGATATCTGTGGCTACATAGCAAGCTCTCAATGTTAATACTTTAATTTCTCTGCTTTTCCTAGCAGATGCAAGTAAAACTAAGGGGTGTTTATCACTTTTATTTAGAATCTATGTCAAAAGGATTTTTTTCCGTTGAAACCGACTGAGAAAACCCCAGCATAAATGTTGACATAGTAATTTGCAGTTTTCTTTGCTGTGAAAACACTCTGCATATCTGCCACTATAGGAAGTAAAATTGTGCATTTAAAGCTGTAATTTGGGACAGAATCCTCAGTGGAAAGACCACTAAATGTTCAGTTGCTAACAAGTTGAAATAAGGAGTTATTCCTCCAGGGACTTTGTCCTACAAGCTGTGAATGCAAATAGCAAGCAGTCATTTGGGTCTAATGTGTTGTGCTCTTGAGGGATTAAATGGCTTCGATGCAGCGGCACAGCCATGAGACTGAGAGTCTCATTTATAAGCAAGTATGAAATCTATCCTCTTGCATGCAATTTTAACAGCCCCTTAGTAGTCTTCAAGTGGCATTGACCTACAATGATAACATCTACTGTGCCCCTGGTGCATACTTCAGTCTAGTGTTTGTGTGTGACAATAGGCTAATCTCCCATAGACCGTTTACAAAAGCACAGCTTTGGGACTTCTTAGTGAAAATGTGCCTTTCCTTACAAGTATCTGCCCTGTTTTAACTTGTTCTGTAGCTGTTTATTCGGACTCAAAGCTTCTATGGAAAATGTTAGTAGCATGATTTACATGAAAAAATAAAATAAAGTAATTCAATTGTAAGATATAGTTTTATTTTATATATAAATTGCATATCATTTTTAAAAGCCAAATGATATGACTAGACTTCATGATATTTCCTCAATACTTTTATGTCTTTCAATCTGTGATAATATACTGTAAACACAATTGGAGAGTAGAGTCTATTAATAAGCAGGAATCTTAGTTAATATTAGCAACAAAAAAAAAGTCATCAAAATATGACACATTAAACCACCTCAGCTCTCCTAGCTTAAACATCCTTAATGACCAGACCACTTTTTACAAATCTGCACTACACTACTTTCACGGTTTATTGCTCGGTCATGCAACTTACCACCCAAATTAATTTTACCTTCTTTTCTTCTCACTAATAGAGCTTTCATTTGGTGGTATTTCATTGCTGTTGACATGCTGGTGGCATTTCATTGCTGTAAATTTTTTCAAAAAAAATGACATCTATATATAAATGTTTCTCTAAATTTATTGTTCTACATGTCTTTGATAAAAAAAAATGTTTGGGTAAAAAAAAATGGTTTGGGTAAAAGTTATAGCGTTTACAAACTATGGTACAAAAATTTGAATTTCCGCTTTTTGAAGCAGCTCTGACTTTCTGAGCACCTGTCATGTTTCCTGAGGTTCTACAATGCCCAGACAGTAGAAAACCCCCACAAATAACCCCATTTTGGAAAGTAGACACCCTAAGGTATTTGCTGATGGGCATAGTGAGTTCATAGAACTTTTAATTTTTTGTCACAAGTTAGCGGAAAATTATGATTTTTTCTTTCCTTACAAAGTCTCATATTGCACTAACTTGTGACAAAAAATAAAAACTTCTATGAACTCACTATGCCCATGACAAAATACCTTGGGGTGTCTTCTTTCCAAAATGGGGTCACTTGTGGGGTAGTTATACTACCCTGGCATTTTAGGGGCCCTAATGTGTTAGAAGTAGTTTGAAATCAAAATGTGTAAAAAATGTCCTGTGAAATCCAAAAGGTGCTCTTTGGAATGTGGGCCTCTTTGCCCACCTAGGCTGCAAAAAAGTGTCACACATGTGGTATCCCGTACTCAGGAGAAGTTGGGCAATGTATTTTGGTGTGTCATTTTACATATACCCATGCTGGGTGAGATAAATATCTCGGTCAAATGCCAACTTTGTATAAAAAAAAAGGGAAAAGTTGTCTTTTGCCGAGATATTTCTCTCACCCAGCATGGGTATATGTAAAATGACACCCCAAAACACATTGCCCAACTTCTCCTGAGTACGGCGATACCACATGTGTGACACTTTTTTGCAGACTAGGTGGGCAAAGGGGGCCAAATTCCAAAGAGCACCTTTAGGATTTCACAGGGCATTTTTTACACATTTTGATTTCAAACTACTTCTCACGCTTTAGGGCTTCTAAAATGCCAGGGCAGTATAACTACCGCACAAGTGACCCCATTTTGGAAAGAAGAAACCCCAAGGTATTTCCTGATGGGCATAGTGAGTTCATGGAAGTTTTTATTTTTTGTCACAAGTTAGTGAAATATGAGACTTTGCTAGAAAAAAAATCATCATTTTCCGCTAACTTGTGACAAAAAATAAAAACAAATTCTAGGAACTCGCCATGCCCCTTACGGAATACCTTGGGGTGTCTTCTTTCTAAAATAGGGTCACTTGTGCGGTAGTTATACTGCCCTGGCATTTTAGGGGCCCTAATGCGTGAGAAGTAGTTTGAAATCCAAATGTGTTAAAAATGCCCTGTGAAATCCTAAAGGTGCTCTTTGGAATGTGGGCCCCTTTGCCCACCTAAGCTGCAAAAAAGTGTCACACATGTGGTATCGCTGCACTCAGAAGAAGTAGGGCAATGTGTTTTGGGGTGTATTTTTACATATACCCATGCTGGGTGAGAGAAATATCTCTCTAAGTCAACTTTTCCAATTTTTTATACAAAGAGGTCATTATAGAAAGCTATTTCTCTCACCCAGCATGGGTATATGTAAAATGACACCCCAAAACACATTGCCCTACTTCTCCTGAGTACGGCGAT
Organism: Bufo gargarizans; assembly: GCF_014858855.1. Classification (NCBI taxonomy): domain Eukaryota; kingdom Metazoa; phylum Chordata; class Amphibia; order Anura; family Bufonidae; genus Bufo; species Bufo gargarizans. Next base: position 327,452,825 of record NC_058082.1, on the reverse strand, counting down.
ACCAAATGTGTGACACTGTTTTGCAGCCTAGATGCGCAAAGGGGTCCAAATTCCTTTTAGGAGGGCATTTTTAGACATTTGGATCCCAGACTTCTTCTCACGCTTTAGGGCTCCTAAAATGCCAGGGCAGTATAAATACCCCACATGTGACCCCATTTTGGAAATAAGACACCCCAAGGTATTCAATGAGAGGCATGGCGAGTTCATAGAAGATTTTTTTTCAGGCACAAGTTAGCGGAAATTGCTTTTTTTTGTTTTTTCTCACAAAGTCTCCCTTTCCGCTAACTTGGGACAAAAAGTTCAATCTTTCATGGACTCAATATGCCCCTCAGCGAATACCTTGGGGTGTCTTCTTTCCAAAATGGGGTCACATGTGAGGAATTTATACTGCCCTGGCATTTTAGGGGCTCTAAAGAGTGAAAAGAAGTCTGGAATATAAATGTCTAAAAATTTTTACGTATTTGGATTCCGTGAGGGGTATGGTGAGTTCATGTGAGATTTTATTTAGTAAGTGAAATATGAGACTTTGTAAGAAAAAAAAGAAAAAACCCACAACAAAAAAAACAATTTCCGCTAACTTGTGCCAAAAAAATGTCTAAATGGAGCCTTACAGGGGGGTGATCAATGACAGGGGGTGATCAGGGAGTCTATATGGGGTGATCACCACCCTGTCATTGATCACCCTCCTGTAAGGCTCCATTCAGACGTCCGTATGTGTTTTGCGGATCCGCGGTGTCCGTGTTTTGCGGATCCACAAAACACATTCGGACGTCTGAATGGAGCCTTACAGGGGGGTGATCAGGTGATCAGTGACAGGGGGTGATCACCCCATATAGACTCCCTGATCACCCCCCTGTCATTGATCACACCCCTGCAAGGCTCCATTCAGAGGTCCGTATGTGTTTTGCAGATCCACGGATCCATGGATCGGATCCACAAAACACATACGGACGTCTGAATGGAGCCTTACAGGGGGGTGATCAATGACAAGGGGGTGATCAGGGAGTGTATATGGGGTGATCACCCCCCTGTCATTGATCACCCCCCTGTAAGGCTCCATTCAGACGTCCATATGTGTTTTGCAAATCCGATCCATGGATCCGTGGATCCGTAAAACACATACGGACGTCTGAATGGAGCCTTACAGGGGGGTGATCAATGACAGGGGGGTGATCAATGACTCTATATGGGGTGATCACCCCCCTTTCATTGATCACCCCCCTGTAAGGCTCCATTCAGACGACCGTATGTGTTTTGCGGATCCGATCCATGGATCCGTGGATCCGTAAAACACATACGGACGTCTGAATGGAGCCTTACAGGGGGGTGATCAATGACAGGGGGGTGATCAGGGAGTCTATATGGGGTGATCAGGGGTTAATAAGGGGTTAATAAGTGACGTGGGGGTGTAGTGTAGTGTGGTGCTTGGTGCTACTTATTACAGAGCTGCTGCCTCTGGTGGTCGATCCAAGCAAAAGGGACCACCAGAGGACCAGGTAGCAGGTATATTAGATGCTGTTATCAAAACAGCGTCTAATATACCTGTTAGAGGTTAAAAAAATCGCATCTACAGCCTGCCAGCGAACGATCACCTCTGGCAGGCTGTAGACCCACTCACTTACCTACAGTTCCTGTGAACGCACGCGCCTGTGTGCGCGCGTTCACAGGAAGTCTTGCGTCTCGCGATATGACACGTAGATGCGTGACTCTGCCTGAGACAGCCGCCTCCGGACCGCGATCCTGCATTAGGTGGTCCGTAGGCGGTTAATACATAACCCTCCTCTTCACTTCATCCACCTCTTCAGCCTTCTACTGGTTGTAACTAATAAACATTATTATTTTTTTCAACCTACTAATGTGTCTGTATGAATTCTCATGGCACAATAAAACAAACAACTGACTTCTGACAATCTTAGTACTAGATCCAGCTACCAAAAGAGGCTGGAATCACACATGTTATTTTTGGAACAATTTTTAAAGCACTTTTTGATGCACTTTTTGGGGCCAAAACCAGGAGTGGGGATACAAATTAAAAGTATAAAGGAAACACTGATCAATCCTTTCTTTATCATTCCATTGTAAATTATGTATTCCTATCTTAAAAGAGTTGTGCAAGAATGGGGAGGGATAGGAGCTTGGCAACCCAACTTGGCTAGACCTATAAAGGGAAAATTACTTGTATGCTTCCCGTCACTGGCTCCTGGTCATTCTCCTTCAGACCTGTGATGCTCTGCTGCGCTCATTTGATATAAACATGAGGACAGGGGATCTGGTCTCTGCTGGTGATTTCAAACAAGATGTTAACATCGAGAGAGCCCTGAAGAGCATCTCGGACCTGGAGGAGAAGGAGTCAGCACCAGGAAGCAAGTAAGTAATGTTTCTTTTACAGGTTGGTTAAGTGGGGAAGTTTGCCAAACTCACCCCCCCCCATTCTTGCACTACCCCTTTAAGGGATTGTCTATAGTCCAGGGCTTTTCGGCCATGTTGCCAGACATGCGGATGGAAGAATACCTACCTGCTCCCCTCCACTGGGTTCAGGACTCCTCCCATCCTCCCCCCTCCCCACCACAAACATGCTCTGGTCCTATGAGTCAACTTCAGATTTCATGGGTGTCACATGGGCCATTGCAACCAATGACGGGCCTCAGTGGTCACATGTCACATGTGTTATGTGACCCACTGTAGTAATGCATGAGGAATACATCACCGCTGTGACCAATCACTGGCTACAATGAAACACATGACTCCCGTTAAACCAGATGTTTACACTGGGACCAGTGAGTGTCAATAGCAGCAGGGGACCAAAAGAACCTAGTAGCAGGGAGCAGGTAAGTATACCTCTTTCCACACGTGCAGTGATATGGAGAGATCAGGCCAAAAGGCCACTGAATGTGGACAACCCTATTAGGAACATGATAGCATATCCTCCACCCAGAAAATGGTCATTTCCTGACCCCATGAATAATGATATAAAGTTGGCACCAGCTGCTTGTTAAGCTCTTTTTGTAACACTCTTAGACATCAATGAAAAGTGTGGCTAGGCAGTTTTGATAGTAATGATCATACAGTGATCTCTTCTGCCACACATTTCTTTGTGGTATCCGATATTGCAATATAATTCACTTTCTTGTGCTTAAAGAGATTGTGCATCTACTGTGCATACTATTCATTTCTATGCAAAGCAGCACAGCAGTAATACCCATAGCACTAATCTCTTGCTGCTCCCATGTTAATGCCTCCCTTGTTCCCTGCCTGTCTGTGTTCATCTTGCTCCAGCAATGACATTTTGAAATAGTGACTGCAGCAATAGCTTCATAGGTGTCAACATGTCACCCTTACTTCCTTTGGAGAGGTTACATTTTGTGTTAACACATCACCACTTGAACCAGACTAAAAGGCATCCACACCACAATGGCAGGGACCTACTCCTATTCCAGGAACAGGGTCCCATCCTACGGTTACAATGAATGAAGAGATGGCCATGCAGATGTGGATCTCTCAGTTCACTTCTATGAGAGTTCCAAAAATAACTGAAATGAATGAACATAGCTGCACATGCAGTGTCACCTCTCCTTTCATGGGACTCATTCCAGAGATAGGTCATGGGTCCTAGAGATGGGGATAACACACATCAGATATTTATAACTTAGCCTGAATATATACCATGAATGTCTCTGATGAGAAAATGTACCCCTTTCACTGAGATTTTGACCATTAGTGGAGCCCAAGAACATCCATGTTCTTACTGGTATGGTAAGTTTGAGAAACCCTTATTTAAAGTGTCCACTAAAAACGTTGTCCTACGAATAAATATGTTTCCCAGATCATTCAAAACATTATTTTCAGATTGGAATCATTAAACAAACTCCTATCTTCTGTTACATAATTTACATCGCAACTCACATTCTTCTGTTACTTTTCATTATCTATGAGCAAATGTAATACTTCATTTAGATACAATTCATATAAGCCTACTTTCACATCAGTGTTTTCCTTTCCGCTATTGAGATCTGTCACAGGATCAAAAAAGGAGAGGAAAACGCTTCACTTTGTCCCATTGTTGATGGAGATAAAACTGAACTGAATAGATTGCTTTCTATTCCATTTTGTTGCGTTCCCATGATGCACACAAAAGGGCTGCAAGCAGAGTTTTTGAGTGCGTCATGGGATACTGATCAAGAAGGAAACACAATGTAAATCAATAGTGACGGATCCATTTTTTCAGACACAAAAAAAAAAAAAAGGATCCAGTGCTCAATGGCTCACAATGCATTTAGTGACGGATCCATCTTGTTCATTTGGGAATGGATTTCTGAATGGATGCAGACAGTTGTATTATATACTAGATCCGTTTTTGCTGAACCCATGAAGGATCCAGCAAAAACGCAGATCTGAAAGTAGCCTAATATATACAGTACAGACCAAAAGTTTGGACACACCTTCTCATTCGAAGAGTTTTCTTTATTTTCATAACTATGAAAATTGTAGATTGACACTGAAGGCATCAAAACTATGAATTAACACATGTGGAATTATATACATAACGAAAAAGTGTGAAACAACTGAAAATATGTCATATTCTAGGTTCTTCAAAGTAGCCACCTTTTGCTTTGATTACTGCTTTGCACACTCTTGGCATTCTCTTGATGAGCTTCAAGGGGTAGTCACCTGAAATGGTCTTCCAACAGTCTTGAAGGAGTTTGTGTTGCAATCTGCAACTACTCCCCGCTCAAGCCAGGTCTAAAAAAGTGGGCTTGGCGTCAGCGGGGACGTGCACCTGTTCTAGACATAGGAAAAAGGTCTAAGTATAAGACAGCTAGGAAGCTGTCTTACATTTAGAAGTGGCGGCAGATCCGCCAAAGTGATGTAGAGGCCAGCGCCTCTTCATAACTCCTGCAGATCCACCGTCGGGGATCGGGGTTATTAAGACCGGCGTCTAAAATGCTGGTCTTATTAAAGCTGCCCGACTGTGCATCAAAAATATTTACTACTTTTGTATAATAGCTGAAATTTTAAATGCCTAGTACATTGAAATATGAAGTATTCATTCAAACATAAAACTACTTTTGTTTCCCAAACCAATCAAAAAGGAATACATGACACAGAAAGTTGACTATAGCATCCGGAAAGCTTGGATGGAATATATTCCACTGTCTTTACGGTTAAATATATTACCTTAACCGTTACTTTTTCAAATATCCTCAGCTTTTTATTACGAAATCACTTTCCACACATATGGATACATTCCTCTGCCCATAATCTTTCCCAAGAAAGTATATCTAAAATAGAATATCTAAATTCTCTATGGAGGATAACTATGCGTTTCAATATAAAAAAATAGGTACAAGGAAAATTACATTTAGGGTAGCACATTTCCATTCACGTTGATCAAGATTTAGTTATGAATGCAAGACGTGCAGAGGGAAGAGTTTAGTATTGTTAATAAATCAAGCCCAATATTCCACTTTCTCAAAAAGGCAGCTGTGAGAGTGGAAAGGCAGTGATTGAAAAGGCCATTCTCTATCCCTTAATATAGAAAACCTGGTGCTATCCATTCTAAAACACCAGCATCGCCTTACGGGCATCCAGTGTGCCGCATATCCTGGATTTATGCTTATTCCATAAATAAGGATTAGAGATCGCACTAGCTGAAATCCATTATAGATAAGATCAGAAAGAGCAGGAAGGTGTAGGTATTGTAGAAAGCGGAGATTAGGGTTTAGAGTGGTTTGGCTTGAATGTAGGGAAAGAAGTCTTGCTTATAATATTTAAGTACAGGACGCACAATAATAAATTAATCCGGGCCACTATGTCTGGCATTGAACATCCGCTCTTCAGGTAAAGGACTTTATTATTTACTCGCGAGCATACAAATACATTGTTGGCAATTTTTACTTTGTTTACTTATGTTTTTGCTTGAGGACAAATATATTCTGTTAAGAATGCCTGTGATGAGTGGTTTGCTTTTTAAGTGAATTTTCATGGAGATGGCTATCGTCAGCAATGCCTGCATGACAAAGACAACCAGTGTCTGAACTATGCTTTAATGTAAGATGCATGTGTGTTTTTTTTTGTTTTGTTTTTTAAAACAGATTCCAGTTTAAAAGAAGACTAGTCTGCTTATGACTTGTGTGTTAAAGGGGCTGTCCAGTAATAGAAAAATATGGCTGTTTTCTTCCAAAAACAGCACCACACCTTGTTGTGTGTGGTATTACACAGGTTGTATGTGGTATTACAGCTCAGTTTAATTCCCTTCATTGGAGCTGAGCTGCAATACCAGACATTACGCATGGACAGGTGTGGTGCAGCTTTTGAAATACAGTAGCCATGTTTTTCTAATCCTGGACATCCCCTTTAAAGGAAATCTGTCAGCTCCAAAGCACCCTCCAAACTAAAGTTAGCGGTGTATAGTATAAGTGACGAGGACTCTGGTTATGTCATAGTTATTTTCATATTCTCTTGCATTCTGACACTTTCCTCCAACACAACCAGCAGGACTCCTGAGCTCATGCACATAATGGAGAGGACTCAAAGAGGAGTCCTCTCAATGCATTTTGTTACTGGTTTGTTGGAGCACAACATCAGAATGCAAGTGACTACGAAGATAAAAATGACATAACTCTGTGTCACATATACTGGTTCCCTTTAAGCTGGCCATACACATTAGATACACATCAGATGTATGTCTGATTTGAATGGCCCCTGCCAACTGCTAGGGGCCTCCTGACTATCTTTTATCAAAGATGTCTGGGGAGAGATTGCTTGGGTTGTTGGATTTCAACATGCTCCATTGTTCAACATGCTCCATATATTTGCATGGCAGCATAGAGCTTAATCAAGGCCCCAGTCCTTCGCTGCCATGTATCAGTATCATGCTGCACCTCTCTGGTACAGCCTGCTGGTGTAGCAATGACACTATAATACACTGTACTGCATATGCAGTACAGTATACTATAAACACAATCAAAAGATCACCTGTTAAAATCTCCTTTAAGTAATTAAAAAAGTTAAATAAAGTTTTATTAAATAAAGGAAAAGCTCAGTCTAAGGCCTAATTCACATTATCGTGTCCATCTGATGTCCGTGAAAAAATCTGCCTGTGTTTCATCCATAAAAGATCCATGCTTGGTCCGTGTGCATTTAAAGAGAATCTCCTATCATTGTTCAGTGAAAACAGAGAAAACATGATCCAAACATGAATGCCATTAGTGTTGTGTCCGTGATTTTCACAGACCCATAGACTTTGCATGTTTGGTCTGCATCACTAACCAAAGTAGTACATGCCACCACCCATGATTAAAACAATGGGTACGTGTGCGGTCTGCAGAAAATGCAGACAGCCCATGTCAGTGAAAAACGGAAGTGTGAAAGAGGCCTTATTCAAGAGAAAAGAGCTGAGCTTCAATATCTCGACGAGAAAAGCAATTTTTTTAATTTTATGCAAACCCTTTTTATTACTCATTTTCAGTATAGCATTAATGTTTTCCACAGTGCTTTAGGTAGGTTGTAATTACTAAGTCCAAGTCCTACAATAAGGCTTACAGTCTAATTCTACCATCTTTTACCATAATTCTTTGCAGATATTGCTCCCACTCAAAGGGAACAATGCTAACCAATGAGCTACAATATGTGCTAGACATGTCTATAGATGATACTTCTACTTGCCATTTTGGTTTGTGCATAATGGGTACTCCTTATGTACCATTTTGTATCGCCTCTGATTTGTATCAGGGAACAACATATATGCAAGTATTTTGCCAATGTTCTTTCATTTGCTAACTGAATCATTTCAGAACATTTGTTAGATTTAAAATCTAATATTTAGAGGGGTCTATAATAAATTTTGCCCCACATAATATACTTTGTTAAAGTGTAGCTGTCACTTTTTAAAAACTTTTGACATGTGATAGTGGCATCCTAGTAGCCATGACTGATGGAAGTCTGCTTGCTCAACACTCTAAGAAATGATTAGAATCGAACGGGCACAGCATTTAACTAAATAATTTTATCCTTTAATATTAGAGATTGGTGTGGGTCTAAGCATCAGGATCCCGATTTATAAACTCTTCTAAATATCACTGTGACGTTAAACGTAATTTTTTTAAATTTTTTTATGACAGTCACACTAATACAGTATGTATCAATAACTTACTTACCTTGCTATGACAAACAGGACACAACTCACGCCAAGGTAAGCAAGTAGGATGTACATCCAGATGTCAGGAGATAGAGGATTTAAAAAAGAGAAGACACTGGGACTGGTACCATTGGCTTTTCGATACAGTATGCTAATCCCCAGAGTCATGAACGGTTTTGAAAAATCTATTACTTTCTCTCGGATGTGGGTGATTGTAAGTGGAGCCACTGCCAGGTCAGCTTTCTGAAAGAGCATAAACAGACTAAAGGTTATGAAACATAGCAACTCTTGAATTTGTAATTTCAATAAGTGGCAATCAGACAGGACATATAATGTGCACACTTCACTGCCAACGTATTATACAATTTCCTGCAACATAATAACACTCTAAGTGGGTAGCTGCTGCAAATGGCATACAATTAGCTTTCCCAATCTTCTTGAGTCCTTGATGACGTAGTACCATTACATATAAAATCACAAATAACAGAAAAAAATATTTCTAGTCAAATCTATTAACCCGTTGTGCATCTATTAACGCATTGTACATGTACTGCGCTGGAGCGATGTGTAAACATGGCGCCCCATCGCACATGCATCGGGCGCCATGGCCGGCAGATCTCTGCTGTTTTAAACAATAAAGACTTAAGACTAATTTCCGTGAACGGCAATAATGCGATTGCAGTAATTAAATCCTTTAGATGCCGTGACCAAGTGAGATCACAGTATCTAAATCCACAAAAACCTGGAAACTCACGCTTCCGGGCTTCCTACCGATGCCCATGTGGCCACGAGGCTGAAAGTATTCATGCTGCAATTCTTATTTTGACCAGAACAAGAAATTAGCATTTAAAAAATCCCTGATAGAACAAAATTTAAAATAAAAAAATACATTTATAGGCTCATATATGAGCCACAAAATCATCACAAAAAATTTAATAAAAATAAAAGTTTAAATCACCACTGTTCTGTATAATTAAAAAATAAATAACTAAATAACAATAAATATAAACATCATGGGTATCACCGCGACTGAAAACACCCAAGCTATTAAAATAGAAAAAGAATTTACAATATGGCGAATGGTGTAATGGAAAAAGGGGTCAAGATTTGCCATTTTTTCATTGCTTCTCTTACCCAATTTTTTTTTATAAAATGTGATCAAAAAGTAACCCACACTACAAAATGGTATCAATAAAAACTACAGATTGTTCCGCAAAAAATTACCCCCTAAACAGCTCAGTAGACTAAGTATAAAAAAGTTATGGGGGTCGGAATATGGTGATGTCAAAATTTATTTAAACCTATAAATAAAAAACCTATACATATGGGGCATCATTGTAATTACACTGACCAAGAGAATGAAGGGCATGGGTCAGTTTTGCCATAAGCAAAACACAGTGGGAACAAAACCCGCACAACTGTGAGTTTTTTTTCCAATTCTACCCCATTTGGAATTGTTTTACTGCTTCCCACTACATTTTATGCCATAATTAATGGTGGCATTAGAAAGTACAACCTGTCCCACAAAATATAAGCCCTCATACAGCTTTGTGACCAGAAATAAAAGTTATGGCTCAAAGATAGGGAAGAAAAATTAAAACAAAAAACCTCCGGTAGCCTAAGGGTCAAAGGGGTTAAAAAAACTACCAAAGGGAGGAAATGAGGCAGACCATAAGACACACCTGCGTTTTAGATGGTGGAAAATAAGAAAAAAAAATATATTTCTAGACAAATGGTGTCCTAAAAAATTGTTCCAAAGACAGTTAATAGCATCTAATCATTAAAATGCCATGAATACATTAATGAACAAATCATTGACCTATCTGTAAAAAGTAATCCCACTTAGTGACTTTTCTCTATGACTACCCATTGTTACCCTCGACATACACTTTTTATTATGACCCCATATCCTTGTTTTTGAGTTTTTTTTCCCCTCTTGGACCTCTTTAGTATTTCCTTCAGTTTTTTTTTTTCCTAGATTCTGCATTCATTTTATGGGTGGGTTAACCCCTTTCTTTAGTTATAACCCTATTCCCTACAGCTGTCTATTGTATTTATGTTCCTATCTCCAGGTTTGATTTGTCCATATTTCAGTTTAGGTATGTACCTGGAGCTGAGGTTCCTTTTTTCACTACACTTCAGTATACTAACGTCTTTCACTTGACAAATGCGACTATGCTTTACCAATTTCCTATGCTTATGCTCCACTTCCTCTTTATTTTGTACAGCGTCACAGTACACTAGCATGGTGCACTTGCTGCATGGAGGAGAACAAATTGATACCTGGATGAACAATGAAGCCCACACATACCGTTGCGCCAATTGGCGCGTCTAAAGATTACCTCTGCGCATGTCATTGGTTACCGACTTTGCGGCTCACTCGTGTCTCCATTCAGCCCTACTTTGATGATGTAATGCAGTTGGAACATGCACAGAGGTAATCTTTAGACGCGTCGATCCGCGCGACGGTATGTGTGGGCTTCATCGTTCATCCAGGTATCAATTTGTTCTCTCCTCCCACTTATGATCAAATTGATTACGTGTATGCACTGATTGCACATATATGCGATACAGATGGATCTAATTATGCACATTATATGGGGTTGTATGTAATGTACTGTACAATGTATCTGATTTACAATATGCACTTTGTCACTTTATCTTTTAGTGATGATAATTGACCTTTTATGTATTTTGATATATTTTTTATCTGTATTATTACTCAGTCTTTTGCTTAGGGGATCTGCCACTTATTTATATTGCACTTAGTTAGAACACCATAAAACTGGTGATATCGTCCTTTTAAGAGTAATTCCTAACAGTAAGTATACTGTTGTGCACAGAAGCCCATATTGCTACAAGCCTATAAAGCTTGCCCTTCCTCCCATTAGATGTACAGTATATATTATAAAAATTGAAGAGCAGCACACAAATCAAAGCTGGTGCAATACCTTGAAAACAGACCACAGACTCGGTCTTATTAGATATATGTAAAAAAGGCCAAGGCAGCACTCAAATATTCTGGAAAAACAGAGGGTATTTTATTAACCCATGTGGTAACAGCAATGTTTCAGCTCACTCCATTGAGCCTTTGTCAAGCCATAATACATAGTGCAAAATCAAGTGCTTATATAGCATACATAATTAACAAAGTGATTGCATGATTATACATCATTAACAATAAACGCAATATTAAAACAATGTACAAAACAATGTGCATCATTTTATCTCAATAAAAAGTCATAAAGTGCTATGTGCCAGTGTTGTGTTTATAAATTCATATAGTTACAGTGCATAACATATAAAACCTTTCATTAAACAATATAACATCTCAGGTGTGCATGATCGTGGTGATTAAAAACAAATAACGTATTCAATCAAAAAGTTCTCACATGCAGTTTGAGACAGCAGGACCTGGTCGGCGTAGGCGTGAAGCACTGCGCAGGCGTGAAGCACTTCTCATCCCGCAAAACTATTCTAACACATAGAAGACACTCACAACCAAGATGGCAACCTCACATTGTGCATTAACTAAGCATGCTCAAACCCATAGTAAGGTGGAAACAATCTGTTGATCACATGACAAAGTCACATGACCACCATTCATATCAGCGGACACTCCATACTGTAGTATTTCTTTGATATTTACTCAAAAAAGGGAGCCAAATAATACATTGGGCTAGTGGCATCCCGCCATTGTCACCCTTTCAGACTTACTCCCATAATCTCATGTATTATTAGTTTTAGTGATGAACTCCCCGTAAATATAGTAGTCCACTTGTCATAGGCAGTCGCACATTCTCTCAGGAGGCATTGCGTCCCCACCAGGGGTCATCTGTTCGGGGACAGCATGTCCAAATGGGGCCAATGGACACCACCGTCTCCGTGAAACGACTCTGTATCCCGGTCACTATCCTTAAATATCCATTTGTCAGCTAAAAATATGTTGATGTTCAGGGCGTCTTCACGATTCCTAATGTGGGCTTATAAATGTCATATGTGGGCTTATTTAGCTAAAAAACAGCTTTTACTAACCTGTTAGTCAAACAAATAAGGTGCCCGAGGGGATGTTAATGGATGCAAGGTGCCGTCTGCACCAGCCGCCGTTCGTGCGCAGCGCCGCCTTTCCAGACTTCTGCGCCGCCTCCCGCCCTCCCCCTCCTGCTGTAAGATCTCGCGCATACAGGGGTTGAGCGAAGTGCCGGCGCATGAGCACTTCGCTGTAAGAAGCCAAATGGAGAAGTCCGCATGGCGCATCAGGCAGAGCCCTGTGCGCAAAATCTTACAGCAAAAGAAGGGGGAGGGAGGGAGAGAGGCGGCACAGAGGATTAGGAGGCGGCGCAGAAGTCCGTAAAGGCGGCGCTGGGCACGAATGGCGGCGGGTGCAGACTGCACCTTGCATCCATTAACATCCCCTTGGGCACCTTATTTGTTTGACTGACAGGTTAGTAAAAGCAGTTTTTTTATAGCTAAATAAGCCCACAGATTACATTTATAAGCCCACATTAGGAATCATGAAGACGCCCTGAACATCAGCATATTTTTAGCTGAGGGGTGAAACCTGGTGACAGAATCCCTTTAAAGAAATTACTGTTTCTAGCTGCTGTGGACTGTGGACTAGCAGCTAGAAACAGTAATTTCTTTATGTGTTGTTATTTAGACTGAGCTCAGTCTCAGCATGCTTAGGCTACTTTCACACTAGCGTTCGGCTGTCCGCTTGTGAGCTCCGTTTGAAGGTTCTCACAAGCGGACCCGAACGCTTCCGTCCAGCCCTAATGCATTCTGAGTGGACGCGGATCCGCTCAGAATGCATCAGTCTGGCAGCGTTCAGGCTCCGCTCAGCAGGCGGACACCTGAACGCCGCTTGCAACGTTCGGGTGTCCGCCTGGCCGTGCGGAGGCAAACGTATCCGTCCAGACTTACAATGTAAGGCTACTTTCACACTAGCGTTCAGAGCGGATCCGTTCTGAACGGATCCACTCATATAATGCAGACGGTGGCTCCGTTCAGAACGGATGCATCTGCATTATATTGTCAAAAAAAATGTCTGTGAAATTAGCCTGAACGGATCCGTCCAGACTTTTACATTGAAAGTCAATGGGGGACGGATCCGTTTGAAGATTGAGCCATATTGTGTCATCTTCAAACGCATCCGTCCCCATTGACTTAGGCTACTTTCACACTAGCGTTCGGGTGTCCGCTTGTGAGCTCCGTTTGAAGGGGCTCACAAGCAGACGCGAACGCTTCCGTCCAGCCCTAATGCATTCTGAGTGGACGCGGATCCGCTCAGAATGCATCAGTCTGGCACTGTTTGTCCTCCGCTCAGCAGGCGGACACCTGAACGCTGCTTGCAGCGTTCGGGTGTCGCCTGGCTGTGCAGAGGCAAGCGGATCCGTCCAGACTTACAATGTAAGTCAATGGGGACGGATCCGTTTGAAGATGACACAATATGGCTCAATCTTCAAACGGATCCGTCCCCCATTGACTTTCAATGTAAAAGTCTGGACGGATCCGTTCAGGCTACTTTCACAGACATTTTTTTTGACAATATAACGCAGACGGATCCGTTCTGAACGGAGCCACCATTTGCATTATATGAACGGATCCGTTCAGAACGGATCCGCTCTGAACCGAACGCTAGTGTGAAAGTAGCCTTTTAGCCAGTCAGTAATTTTCATAGTGCTGCTATGATTTATGGACACAGCTCTCAGCATGCTTAGCCAGCCTTCTTGAGTCACAGTCCACAGGCTGTTTCTGAGCCTGCTGAGAGCTGTGTCCATAAATCATAACAGCACTATGATTGCCCTGATACACTCATCTAGTTGGAAGGCAGGGCATCTCACACCTGCTGCAGCCTGCCTCCAGAAGCTCCTGCTGCTGCCTGCTGTCTCCGAGTCCGACTCTCCGTGTGGTGTGGGCTGCCTGTGACCCAGCGCCTGTGGCTGTGGGCCGTCACCGTCCTGTGCTGGCCTGGTTGAAACTGTGGTGCAGGAGGAATAATCGCGGGCACACTACTGAGTTCATATCTGGCGGGCATTATTTATAGGAACCGCACCAGCTGCTCTGACGTCCTGCCTCAGGATATCCGGCTGTGACGTATATCCGGTGGCAGTGGCAGGACGTGAGAGCAGCTGGTGCTGTTCCTGTAATGACGCGGCCCGCCGGATATGAACTCAGTGCGCCCGCGATTATCCCTCCTGCACCATGCGGATGCGATGCGCTGTGTACAAATCGGCAAAAGGCCGCTCCCGACGGCCTTTTGCCTGGCACGGATGGGCCTATTTTATGGTAGGGGCCTAGAGCTGCAGCTCCATCAGCCCCTACGTTAATCCGGCCCTGGAACCAATGTGCACAGATACATGACCCCCGTCAGGTGTCAATCTGCACCATGCCAAAGACCACATAGTGTTAAAAAAATTATGCAGGGTCAAATCATGTCTGTGTCGTCATATGTCTCAATGTGATTACATACAACATTATACAAGAAGTATAAAATAAAAAAGGTCTCATCTATTGTCAGGAAACACTGGTCGGTTTTGGCCAGTGGGTTGGACAATATTGAGAAGTTTAGGGTTCCTCCATTGTGTTCCTCCTAGTATGTCTTCTATGTGTTAGAAAAGTCTCGCGGGATGAGAAGTGCTTCACGCCTGCGCACTACGCAATCTCGGACGCCAACCAGGTCCTGCCGTCTCAAGCTGCTTGTGAGAACTTTTTGATTAAAAAAGTTATTTGTTTTTAATCACCACAATCATGCACACCTGGGATGTGATAGTGTTTAATTAAAGGTTTCATATGTTATGCACTGTAACTATATGAATTTATGAACACAACACTGGCACATTAGACTTTATGACTTTTTATTGAGATAAAATTATGCATATAGTTTTGTACATTGTTTTAATATTATATATATATATATATATATATATAGAGAGAGAGAGAGAGAGAGAGAGAGAGAGAGATGCAGTGGATATAAAAAGTCTACACACCCCTGTTAAAATGTGAATGTTTCTGTGATGTAAGAAAAAATGAGACAAAGATAAATCATTTCAGAACTTTTTCCACCTTTAATGTGACCTATAAACTGTACAACTCAATTGAAAGACAAACAGAAATCTTTTAGGTAGAGGGAAGAAAAAATATAAAAATAAAATAATATGGTTGCATAAGTGTGCACACCCTTAAACTAATACTTTGTTGAAACACCTTTTGATTTATTACAGCACTCAGTCTTTTGGGGTATGAGTCTATCAGCATGGCACATTTTGACTCAGCAAGATTTGCCCACTCTTCTTTGCAAAAACACTCCAAATCTGTCAGATATCTTGTGCACAGCCCTCTTCAGATCACCCCACAGATTTTTAATCAGATTTAGGTCTGGGCTCTGGCTGGGCCATTCCAAAACTTTAATCTTCTTCTAGTGAAGCCATTCCTTTGTTGATTTGGATGTATCCTTTGGGTCGTTGTCATGCTGAAAGATGAAGTTCCTCTTCATGTTCAGCTTTCTAGCCGAAGCCTGAAGGTTTTGTGACAACATTGTCTGGTATTTGGAACTGTTCATAGTTCCCTCTAGCTTAACTAAGGCCCCAGTTCCAGCTGAATAAAAAACAGCCCCAAAGCATAAAGCTGCCACCACCATGCTTCACTGTGGGTATGGTGTTCTTTTGGTGATGTGCACTGTTGTTTTTGCGCTAAACATATCTCTTGGAATTATGGCCAAAAAGTTCAACCTTGGTTTCATCAGACCATAACAACTTTTCCCACATGCTTTTGGGAAACTTCAGATGTATTTTTGATAAAATGTAGGCTGGCTTGGATGTTTTTCTTCGTAAGAAAAGGCTTTCATCTTGCCACTCTACCCCATAGTCCAGACATATGAAGAAAACGGGAGATTGTTGTCACATGTACCACACAGCCAGTACTTGCCAGATATTCCTGAAGCTCCTTTAATGTTGCTGTAGGCCACTTGGTAGCCTCCCAGACCAGTTTTATTCTCGTCTTTTCATCAATTTTTTAGGAACATCCAGTTCTTGGTAATGTCACTGCTGTGCCATATTTTCTCCACTTGATGATGACGGCCTTCACTGTGTTCCATGGTATATCTAATGCCTTGGAAATTCTTTTGTACCCTTCTCCTGACTGATACCTTTTTAACAATGAGATCCCTCTGATGCTTTGGAAGATCTCTGTGGACCATGGCTTTTGCTGTGGGATGTGACTAAGAAAACTTCAGGAAAGACCAACTAGATCAACTGAACTTTATTTGGGGTTAATCAGAGGCACTTTAAATGATGGCAGGTGTATGCCGACTCCTATTTAACTTAATTTAAATGTGATTGCTTAATTCTGAACACAGCTACATCCCCCGTTATAAGAGGGTGTGCACACTTATGCAACCACATTATTTTATATTGTTTTTTTTTCCTCCACCTAAAAGATTTAAGTTTGTTTTTCAATTGAATGGTCACATTAAAAGTGTTCTAAAGCCTTTTATGGAGTGTATAAGTAGAAAAAAATAAGGGCCTATTTGACTTTCAGCGGTGCAGTTGCAGTATATGTTCTAAAGCCCTTTTTGTGTCGTATATTAGTGGTAAAAGAAAAATATATGGCCGTTCAGTGGTGCAGTTATATGTTCTAAAGCCCTTTTTGTCATGCATTAGTGGCAAAAGAAAAATATATTTGCCAGTCAGAGGGACAGTTATATGTTCTAAAGCCCTTTTTTGTGTGTATTAGTGGCACAAAAAAAGTATTTGCCGTTGTGTGGTGAAGTGAGAAAAATTACAGCCCTTTTTGGCATGTATTAGTGGGAAAAATAGGGCTTATTAGCCGTTGTGTAGTGAAGTGAGAAAATGACAGGCTTTTTTGGGGTGTTTTAATTTCCTTTTAATTTATTTATCAGATCTAACAGTATGTCAGATAGAGAAGTGCAAGGCTCTGCACAGGGTAGTGGCAGAGGCCTAAATGTTTCTGGTGTAGGCACAGGTAACAGCAGAGTACAGGGGAGTGGCAGCAGGAATCACAGTGAGATGCCTGAGCACCCTGTGTCATCTAGCAGACGTGCCTTGACCAGCAACCCAGAGGTTTTTACATGGTTTACTCGGTCATCTCTGTTTTGGATCCACTACTTTGTTTTGGCATTAGCAATACTGATGAATTACTGACCAAATACTAACTGAGTTAGGGCAGATGCTCAATAGATAGGATCAGTTTTCTGCAGGTTATAGTTCTGACAGATCAGAGGAAGGGCAAAAAAATCTGTGACATCAACACAAACTTACTGCTGACACCCTCTCCACTCTGTCAGGGGGCTCTACTTGTATAAGCATTTAATAGAACAGGTTCTGTAGACATTAATGTGGAATCAGCTGACGACGGTGTAAAAGGAGAGCACTTCTTCTTGACACTAACATCGACCTGTAAGGCTGAGTTCATAGTTATTTGGTCAGTTATAGCCTCGTGACTGCCCAAATAAGTGAAGTGTGCAGTGATTCTAAGTGCAACGCCTGTTATCTGCATGTCATACTGACTCTCAGTATTATTTCACTACCACAGCATACTTCCTATGCGTGTTACTGCAAGGCACGGTGTTTTACACAACTATAAAGTCTCTCTGCAGCCAGGAAATAGCCATTTTTTAACACGATTCGCCGCATATAAATTTGGATTGAACCAAATTTTTTCAAAACATTTGGCGAACCGGCCGGATTGAATTTTTGAGAAATTCACTCATCTCTAACAGTATCACGGTGTAGGGGGAGGGGATAAACACAAGAATAACAACAGAAGTAAAAATGACCAGGAACTAGACCTCAAGGCTAGCGAAATGGAAATGGTGACCACCTACGGAAACCCTAAACCTATCCCTGACTCCTGTTACTATGAATAGACCCTGAAGGTGAGAATATTTATACACTGGAAACCTAGGCCCTAGAAATCCTGAAAATCCCTAGGATTAGTGACAAGGTCTGAGACTACTGGTTCCTTCCCAGTTGAATGAGCCCGCATCTCCCTGAGGCCTAGTAACAACTAGCAAATGGGAACAACAAAATACCAAGAGAAGTACACTTAAAGTGCTTCTGTCAGCCCACTAAACCGTTTTTTTTTTTGTTTACTAATAATCCCTATACTAGCTCTGCATACATAAGTTAAATAATCATTTTGGTTCAGTAGAATTTGATAAAAAAGCTATTTTTTTAAATATGTAAATTACCTTGCTACCAGCAAGTAGGGCAGCCACTTGCTGGTAGCTATCCTAATGACGCCCCCTCCGCATTGTGATTGACAGGGCCAGGGAACGGAATCATTTTCTGCTGGCCCTGCCTGTTTGCATTCAAAATCCGGCGCCTGCGCCACGGCCGTACCTATCTTCAATCTGCGCAGGCGCACTGAGAGGTGGCCGCTCCATCATCAATGCGCCTGCGCCGATGACGTCACACCTGGCGCAGGCGCATTGAGGATGGAGCGGTCGAGTGAGTTAGTTGATTAGTAGTAAATTAGGCAACAATGTTTCTGTGGGCAACTATGCATTCTAACCTAGTAGATGTAAACATTTTCTTATGCTATAAAAAATAAAGGTAAAGCAATATATGAATCTGTCACTCCAGGGCATATCAAAGTTATCATACTGTATTAGGTTCTCGCTACTCCTTGTGATCTATAGGAAACATCAATAAATATTGAGACAGATGGTACAAGTTCACAGAAATGGGCTATTTGCTGTTTGAAAGTCACTTAATCACATCTGTGCTTTAAAAACTGGGTTGCCAATCCTCATGGGGGGGGGGGGGGTCAAAGATATAATAAAATCGTCTTTATTTTTTATGTGAATCCAGCATGAAAAATGTCCAACGAGAACCCACCAATCTTACATGGAGGTGTTATTATTCTTCAGGTGAAATCATTTCTACATTGTTCTGAAATCTTCTTTAGCATGTTTACTAAAAATAGCAAAATGCTGGATAGCCAACTACAGAGCACATATTTCTAAATTCAAGGTGAAATGGATAAAAAAAAACTGAATTCACTTAAAGAGAGTGTGCCATCAGAAAATGAACTATTGTTTAAATCACTTTTTATGGTAAACATATCTTTAAATAATTGTTTTGATGGCATTTTTAATTTTCCATATCAATATCTACATTTCATTAAAAAAAAAACTGCAGTTTTTGCACTGGCCACTAAGGCTAATAATAGGTGCCACTTCTTGTTCTGTACAGATCACTTTATTGCAGTTGTCCACTTACCTGTCTTTCTAATCCTGCCTATAATGATATCACTTTTGTGTATAGATAACACAAGATGCACCATTCACAATAGGTGATGTCTACTCCTGCTTGTAAAATTACCTCTGCACAGGTCAAAGAGCATGCCTAGAAAATAGAAGTCAATGAGGTCCCCTCCTGTCCATTGTGTCTATGGCCCATGTGGCTGCCATAAAGCAGTTATCATCTAAATGCCGTTATGAACATCTTAGGCAAGTTAAAAAGCCTCAATAATCCTGTTCAGGAAACAAAATAAATACATTTGCAATCAGAAGATAAAAACAGATTGGAAAAGTGGGTATGTGTTGCTATTTGGTTTTAACTGGCAGAAAAAAAATGGTGACACATTTCCTTTAAAGGAAATATGGGTAAAAAAAAAAAACTAATCGGTGACACATTTTCTTTGGGAGGAAGATGTTTTTCTTGTAGTGTTTTTTATAGGCACCGTTTTTATGACTACTCCTACTACATTAATTCAGTGAGCTCCAAAGAAATGTAGTATAATATTTCAGACCAGTTATTGGATCTTGACAAAACATATTGCTGTGCCCAGCAATATTTTTAAAAAATCTAAAACTGCATATTTGAAGAGGTGTTAAATAGATTCTGCAAAGAAACTAACTTAACATGTGGCCTAGTTAAACTTGATAGTTGAAGCATTAAGTGAACAATGGCAAGCAAAAGATAGAACTGCGAACTGCTCTGCATCATCAACCAACAAATCAAATCCTGGCTGCCTCCTCGCCAACTAGATATAGGAATCATGGTCACCGACAACAGTAAGTACATTCTGTCTGCACTGCATATTAGAGGGCTCACCCATGTGCATGTCTTAAATCTGGCTGTCAAGTAAACTGTGCATGCACTTCAGCCACTCTTACTGTGCAAAACATGCCCTCCTGGAGCTGCAAAGGCAGAATGGTGTTCCTCTACATTGCCTGATATGCAACATTTCCACATGTTTGAACTTCACATTTTGGACCGACTGTATAAGTAGAGGAAATCTATGACTGATTTCTTGGTGATACAGACGGACAGAACTACTCCCTGGAACATTGACATTAGACAGTGGCAGCTCATGTGTGACACCTTCCATTTGCTCAGGCCCTTAGAGGGGGCCAATTTATTTGTAAGTCACCAGGACTAGAGGATGAATGATGTCATTCTATATCTTCACATACTGAAGTTGATGCTGATAAATCTGACTGGTGAGGGAATTGAAGATGTGGCTCCTACATCTGATGGCCACCTAAGCCCTGTTGAGACTGAACTGGCACAGGAGAAGGAAGAGGACGAAGAGGACATAAACACCCAGGAATTCTATACAAAGCTAGGTGGTTTATCTGCCCGAGAAATAGGAGAGGAGCAGGAGGAGCATGATGAGCTAGAGGGCTACGAGTAAGACGACGCAGATGACCCCATCAGACTGTGGCATTATGCAATCAAGATGGAAGCAAAGCTGATGCGTACTGACAGCTGCATTATCACCATTCTGCAGAGGGATGACTACTGGCTCTCCATAATGTCAGATTCTCACCGCCAGTCCAAAATAGCAGCCTTTTATACACCTTCGGAAAGGGATGAAAAACTCAACAATTATCGAGACATCCTTTGTAGTTAGTTGGTCGCTGCCTACACCCACTGCCATGACTGCTGGAGGGGGGTTGGGGAAAAAAGGAGCACCACCAGCTCCATTAGCAGAAACTTGAGCCTTGACTCTCTAATGAACATTTTTCTTCACCCATCTGGTAAAGGTGGTAAGGAACCACCCAGCATCAGTAGGACATGGAGCAGAACCTGAACCAGCAGGTGGTGGCATACTTAGACTGCATCCTGCCACCCCACATCCAAGATCCCCCAGACTACTGGGCAGCCAAACTTGAGGCTGCAACTGGCTGAGTTTGCCCTGGGAAAGCTTTCCTGGCTGTCCAGTAGTGTGGCATTAGAGTAACACAAAATGTCAAGAGACTAACCTTTACAAAGATGGATCCAGCCTGGATCAACCAGGAATAAGGATTTCCAGGCTCTGATGCAACACACTAGAGCATTCTGACAGTAATGATCTGACTGTAGTGTGCTGCCATACCGGAACATTGTGACAAATAGCCAATTACTTCTGCCTACTTGTTGCTGCCACTATTCTAATGCTGTCACCTGCCTGATACCACATGTCTGCTGCCTCTACTTCCATCTGCTTCTACTGTGATCTGCCACCATCGTGTGCTGTTACTGCCATTGCTGTTGCCCCCACCCCACCCCCCGCTCTGTCCTGGGGCCACTATTGTGACTCTTCCTCATGTTGTCACCCTCACTACTCTGTTACCGGGACACTATTGTGACTCTTCTTGCTGTTGCGACCTTCACCAGTCTGTTACAAGACCGCTAGTTTCCCTGTTTGGCCGTGTTGACATCACCATTTTTTTTTTTATTCTTCTGATCCGTCTGAAGAACAGACACTGTCATTTGAGCGTCCATAAGGCCTCTATCACATGATTTATATTTTGCATCAGGATTTGGAGGCCAAAATCAGGAGTGGGTCCAAAATACAGAAGAGATGCAAATATTTCTATCACATGTTATCTCTTTTTTGGAGGAACTCCTGGTTTTGCCTTACCAATACTGATCAAATACTGATGCAAAACACTGACCAACTACTGACTGTGTTATAGAGGTCATTAAAGTCCTGCATGCAGGACTTCCTTTGCATCTGAATAAAACCAATTTCAGTGGTAAATGGCCAAAACTCATGCAAATCGAGCATGAGGCCTCTATATCACTATTTTGCATCAGCGGCGTACATAGAGAAGTAAGGGCCCCATAGCAAAGATCAGACCATGCCCCCCACACAGAACAGGAGGGTTTCTGCCTAAATCCTTTTTAATGACCCCCTTCATTTGCTAAAAGTTGTTCCTTTAGAGCAGGGGTAGGCAACCTCCGGCACTCCAGCTGTTGTGAAACTACAACTCCCAGCATGCATACTTGCTCTGCTCTTCTAAGAGCTCTTATAGAAATTAATGAAGCATGTTGGGTACTGTAGTTTAACAACAACTTGAGTGCCGAAGGTTGCTGATCCCTGCTTTAGAGGGTAGAGTCCTGATCAAGTTTTCACCTCCAGTAGAAGAGTAGATAATCCCAACTAAGACTGGGTTCACTCTTGTCCTGGGCCCCGTGGCAGTCACATGGTCTGCCATGATGGTAGTCACGCCCCTGGTTCTGTGGTTTTGACCTGCACCTGCTTTGGGCTAACAATACGTGATGAGAATAACTGACTAAATAAGTGAATTGCAAACTAAGCCTATTAGTGACACACAGTCATTCTACAACAAGGATTAAACACACCTTATTTTTCTCCAGTACATTATTGGTGCTGCCTCTATGTCCTTATTCTGTTCTACTTAAGAGTATTTGGGACACCTGCAGGGGTGTGCAGTGTTTTTTGTTTCCTTTACTAAAGGATGATGTATGCTTTTTTTTGGTTTAGCGAGGGGTTAGCTAGGAATGTTGGTGGCCTGCACAATGATATGCACGTCCATATATGTGACCTGCCTGTCATTTTGACGCTCAGTAACTGTCTCACTTCCAGAAAGGACTAGCTATGCATGTTGCTGCAATGCAAACTGATATACACAGGATACCTTCTCCCTAAAGTTTAATTGCAGGCTGGGATAGACCTGATGTGACAAATGAATTCATAACAATGCAAATATTTTGACAAAAGTGACCAAATGAATTTTTTTATAACTTTGCACATCTCTAATTATAATATATTGTGTTTTAGCAGTTGTTTACTTTACATGCTCTATTTGTAATTTTTAGTTCTTCCTGAGCTGATGAGTGGAGACTAGCTGTTGTAATGTATCCCATACATAGCACATGAAGATAACAGATTATTCTGCTCCTCAGCGCTCTCTCTCTCTCTCACACATTCACTCACTCATTCAATCAGAAGCAGCACCATATAGGACATTATAGAGAAGTATTGAACAGTATTGATGTGAATAAAGCACTTGTGGTGAGATAGAAAACTTGCTATTAGCCGTAGCAGTGTCTGTGGTTTGTGTTTTTCTGCTTCTCTCTAACTCTGCTCCTCTATCTTCTATGCCCTCCCCTTTTCATAGACTTCTATAACCAATATTTCTGTAAATTTCTCTCTGGACCTCCTCCATCTTCCTCTTTATGTTTATCCCTTCATTTTTTCCATATATTTCTACAAACAGCATGTCATTTTTCCTTCTGTGATCTGCCAGTTCATCTTGGGAGACCAAGATGGATTTAGCAGAGAATTTCATGTGGGTGCACAATTTAGTAAAGGATGGGGAAAGTATAGGGGCCTGAAAATTGGAGAAAATTGGAGAAAATATATAATGTCTCTTGCATTTATCCTGTACTGTATGTATGCAAAGTTTTTTTTTTTTTTTTTTTTTTAAGGTTAGTGGCCATTTTATTTCCCCCAGCTAAAGAGCCTCAGGATGTTGTTCTCATACTGCATAAGTGTGGCTCATCTGCTGTCTGCTCTGGTCACTATCATAAACCAAAACGAACACCTGATGTCATAGTATTAATAAAACATGGTATAGTATCATATACTTTAACTGACATTTTCTTGACACCAACTTTATATTTGAATGGTGCTCTTGAGCTAAAAATGTTTATATTAGAAGGCATTTATATTGATAATTAAAATATATTGTCTGTTTCTATTTATTTCATACTTTATATTCTTCATAATAGCAAAAATGTACAAACTAGTTACTTATGCTGTTCCAAACTCAGCTAATTAAGTAAAGTGCTAAAACAATTATGAAGCAAGTGCTAAAACAATTATTCACAATACTAAGTAAGATTGCAGCTGCTCTGCTCCATCCCTATACCTTTTACAGCTTTGCTGTGCATAAGAAGTCAGTCACATTCAGCCTTTTTTTTTCTTACTATGCAGTAGGTGGTATGGTTCTAGCCAACAGCTATGCTCAAAAATTCTTTCAGCACTTCTATAATAGGACCAACCTCCAGCACCTGACTCAGCAGAAATCTGGTAAATAGCAGTTGGAAGGTACAATCATCAGCTAATTCAGGGACTGTCCGCAGCTATATTATAGTTAGAGATGAGCGAATCGAAGCTAGAAAAAGTGCAATTCGTTTAGAATTTCAGTAAAAATTTGATTTGCAACAAATGCAAATTTCCTCACACTTCGTGGTAACAAATCACATTTTTCCTAAAATGGCAACTACATGCGTGAGGACATGGGGCAAGGAACTCTGGGAAGATGGGATCAACCAGATTGACATGCCTGCATGCAGCCAATCACTAGCCAGCCAGCCCTGTGATGTCACAGCTCTATAAATACATTTTCCAGCGTTCAGAGTGCAGGGACAGATGTAAGAAGGTGATAGGGACAGCAATTAGAAAAACCTGATTGTGGAAAAAAAGACAGAAAAAATTATTTATAAGTACAGGGAAAGGATAGGGAGGAATCATTTCACAGCATCTTAGCGCAGGCACTACAGACATTGATAGGAAAGCGATTTACAAGTGCAGGGAAATATTATTTGGGGATCCAAATAGCTATTAGATAGCTCTGTCATTCCAGCAATTTGTTATTGGGCTGCAAGTGCTATGTTGAGAAGCCTTTAGTGGCTTATATCTTAGTATCTTTAGTATCTTATATCAGTACTACAAGAAAAATATATATCATTTCACTTCTGCAGTTATTTCAGGTGAAAGAGTATAGGGGCATATTTTAGTAAAAAAAAAATATATATACACACTGCACTGTTGCAGTTACTTCTGATGAAAGGGTATAGGGGCGTATGTTAGTACTGCAAGAAAAATATACAGATGAAAATCGAAAAATTAGAATATTGTGCAAAGTTTATTTATTTCAGTAATGCAACTTAAAAGGTGAAACTAACATATGAGATGCAAAGCCAGATATTTCAAGCCTTTATTTGTTATAATTTGGATGATTATGGCTTTATGAAACTCCAAAGTCACAATTTTGAGGTACCCTTTGCTCAGGGGATATGGATTAATTAGCTGACTAGAGTGTGAGACTTTGAGCCTAGAATATTGAACATTTTCACAAAATTCAAATTTTAAACTGCAATAATGCAAATTATTTTAATTTGCATTACTGAAATAAATAGTCTTTTGCACAATATTCTAATTTTTCGTCTTTCACCTGTATACGCACTTCACTCTAAGTTTTTCCTGGTCAAAGCGTATAGGATCATATTTCAGAACAAGAAAAATATGTTCTCAGTGCATTTCTACAGGAAATTCTGGTGAAAACGTATAGTGGCCTATTTCAGTCCAACAAGAAAAATATATTCAGTACTAGAAGACTGGCACACTCGACATATGGAACTCTATGGGTCAATATAAATCACAGAGAAATGTATTATACATATAAATGAAATAGAATAAAAGATAAATGTGGTTTAAAATGTTTGATGATTAAAACCTTATGCAATATGGTAATAGACATTCAATACTTGTTCAATAAAAATCACATAGTAATTGTCTTAATTATCGCATGATACAGTGAGATAAAACATAAATTTTTCCTTGATTGTGTCCTTTGTAAAAAAAAGGGTGCAGGGAAGTAATTATTACCACTGCAGTAAAGTCGATATTGTAACCAAGATGAGAGTTTTTTAATATTGCTTTAAGTGTAGTTGTATCCTTTTGTACAATATTATTTGGTGGTTATCAATTTTGGTGTAGATAGTAATCTTTTTTGATCTAAATCTTCGCTTCAACACTCGACAATTTCAAAGCAGTAATCTTGTATCAGTCTTACAGTGCACTGTTAGTTTGCATGATGGGATCCATTCTTTTCACAAAAGGGTCATATACTCCGATCTTGTGTTAGATCTTTAAGCCAGACGCGTTTCGGGGACGGCTCAGTGGTAATACCATATGTCGAGTGTGCCAGTCTTCTAGTACTGGATACCATTTTTTGCATTTTTGAAGGGTGAATCAATATAGACTTGAGCACCTCTCTGTGGTTGTGAGGAGGTGAGCTATTTCCTGCACAACACTTTTTTAAGAAAAATATATTCTCAGTTCACTTCTGCAGTTATTGCTGGTGAAAGCGTATAGTGGCATATTTCAGTACTACAAGAAAAATATATACGCACTTCACTCTAAGTTTTTACTTTTCAAAGCGTATAGTGACCTTTTTCAGTCCAACAAAAAAATATATATTCTCAGTTCACTTCTGCAGTTAATTGTGGTGAAAGCGTTTAGGCCCCTTTCACACGAGCGAGAATTCCATGCGGGTGCAATGCGTGAGGGGAACACATTGCACCTGCACTGAATCCAGACCCATTCACTCCAATTGGGCTGTGCACATGAGCAGTGATTTTCACGCACCACTTGTGTGTTGCGTGAAAATCGCAGTAAGCTCTATATTGTGCATTTTTCCCAAGAACGCAGGCCCGATAGAAGTGGATGGGGCTGCGTGAAAATCGCAAGCATCAGCAAAAAAGGGCCGATGCGGTGCGAGTTTCACGCATGGTTGCTAGGTGACGATCGGGATGGGGACCCGATCTTTATTATTTTACCTTATAACATGGAGGGGTTAAAAATAAATAAATGAAACTCCCCTCTTCCACTTGTTCGCGCAGCCCGGCTTGTCTTCTTTCTTCTTCTTTGAGGACCTGGGAGGAAAAGGACCTTTGGTGAAGTCACTGCGCTCATCACATGGTCCATCCCTAATTTACTTAGCATTCTGTATTAAGAATGCTATTATTTTCCCTTATAACCATGTTATAAGGAAAAACAATAAAATATTAACACCTAACCCAAATCCGTACTTCTTTGATAAAAGTCGGGGTCCGGATCTGGGTACCAAACATGCCGATTTTTCTCACCCGCGTGCAAAATGCATTAGAACGTTTTGCACTCACGCGGAAAAATCACACATTTTTCCGCAACGCACCCGCATCTTGTCCGGCCCTCACGCGCGACGCCTGTGTGAAAGAGGCCTTAGTGGCCTATTTCAGTACAAAAAGAAAAAAATATATTCATCTCTTTTAATGGGGTTTTAATTTCTGTTTAATTTGTTTAGTTCAGCTACAAGTATGTCAGGCAGAAAAGACCCAGGCCATGCACAGAGGAGTGGCAGAGGACTAAATGTTTCTGGCGCAAGCAGAAGTTGCAGCAGAGTAAGGGGGCGTGGCAGCAGGAGTCACAGAAAGAGGCCTGAGCTCCTGGTGTCATCTAATGGTCCTGTCTTGACCAACAACCCAGCGGTTCTTGATTGGTTAACTCGTTCATCCACGTCATCCCAAAGGACATCAGACACCCCCATCCAACAGTCGGTAGGTTCGTCAGACACAACCCTTAGTTGGCATGGCCCGGGAGCAGGCCCTGTACCCTCACCTGTCCTCAACCTGCCTCTTCCCTTTTCTGTTCCCTCACCGTGAGCAGTGCCATATGCTGTGGGCTCAGCTCCACTTTTCAGCAAGGAAGATCTACTAGAGAGAAGTCAGCAGCTACTGCCCAGCCAAGACCTGGAGGATGAATCCGCCCATTCCTCCGTTAGGCAGGCAAGTAGTGATGAGGAGAGTGGCGCAGAAGCTTGTGGTTTGAGCCGTCAGGCTCCTGGCCCAGAGATCGTTGGGGAGACCATCAGTGACGTGCAGACACTACTTGATGTTGATGAAGCTGATCACACTTGGGAACCGAGTGAAGAAGGGACTTCATCATTATCAGGAGAAGAGGGTGGCAGCTTACATGTCAGGCAGCAGCTGAGCCAGCAAGTCGTTAGCATCGCTGGAAGTAAGCAGGTTGGCAGCAATAGGAGGTCGGAAACCAGGCAGGCACGGGGTAGACAACCCGGTTTGCAGCAGCCTACCTGCCTCGAAAGTGGTGCACGAGTTTACTGAGGCAGCGGCGGTAGCAATCCACCAATGAGTAGTGTTGGGGGTAAAATCTGGTATTCCGCAGTGTGACAGTTTTTTGTGAAGCCGTCGGAGGAGTTCAATATGGCAATATGTAGAATATGTGGGCAGAAGGTGAAGAGTGGGCAGGGTGCCAATGTTAGCACTACGGCTCTGCGTCAACATATGCAGCATCAATATATAGTGACCTGGGAAAACCGTGGGTCCGATGTGGTGCTCCAGCCTGCCGCAGCTACAGCTGCATTGCCCAGTGGCATGCACCCGGTTTCAGCCAGTCAAGGCTCCACCACCTCAGCCAAAGGGAGCTGTCTGTCATTCCGATCTTTTGCTTGTAAAGATACTCCAGCTCAGTCATTCCGTCACCAAAGCGATTGCCAAGAGACAACAGTATGCGTGCATGGATCCAACAGCACAGAAGCTGAATTTGCTTCTGTCCAAGTTGCTGGTGCATCAGTCCCTCCCTTTTCAAGTGGTGGACTCTGCACCTTTCAGAGAACTGATGGCTTGTGTCGAGCCGAGGTGGAGAGTCCCAAGCTGTCATTTATTTGCGAAAAAGGCAGTACCAGCCCTGCTCAAACATGTAGAACAGAA
Source organism: Bufo gargarizans (assembly GCF_014858855.1). Classification (NCBI taxonomy): domain Eukaryota; kingdom Metazoa; phylum Chordata; class Amphibia; order Anura; family Bufonidae; genus Bufo; species Bufo gargarizans. The sequence goes on along the minus strand of NC_058082.1, from coordinate 327,423,929 downwards.
GGTGGGCCAGTCCTTGACCCTGTTGGTGTCTGTTAAAGTGCACAGCAGCGTCGACGTGTGGAGCTTTAACTACGGTCAAAGACCTTACATGTTCTTTATGGCCTACTGGGTGAATGTGGTTCCTGCACAGCCACACCAGCAACTTGGCCAGGTCACTCTGCTTCCGCCTCCACGTTGTCGTGCCGTTGATCCTGCGACGATGTCTGCCTCTGCCTCCTCATCCTCCACCATGTCCTAAGCCTCCACTGTAGGGACAAGTCACAGTGCTCCTCCAGCATACCACATGTGCAGGGCAAGGCTGTATCATGCTGTTCTGCACCTTTTTTCCCTGGGTGAACGGAGTCACACAGGGGAGAAACTGCTCAGTGTGACTCATCAAGAAATCAAATCCTGGCATTCTCCGCGACAAAAGAAAGTCTTCCACCCATCTGCAAGACATCCTAAAAATGGCCAGGAAACTACATGCACTTCAGCCACTCATACACCGCAAAGCACACCCTCCTTGAGTTGCAGAGGCAGAATGGCATCCCCCAACATAGACTGATTTGTGACATTTCGACCCGTTGGAATTCCACCCTCCATATGTTGGACCGACTATACCAACAGAGAAAGGCCATCAATGATTTCTTGATGATATAAGCCAATAGGAGTACTCCACTGTTTAACTTCGATGTCAGCCAGTAGCAGCTCATGTGTGACACCTGCCGTTTGCTCAGAGCTTTTGAGGAGGTCACGTTATTTGTCAGTCACCAGTACTACGGGATGAATGATGTAATTTCACTGCTTCATCTCCTGGAAAAGATGCTGGTAACAATGGCTAGTCAGGGACAGGAGACATGGCACCTAGATCTCACGGCCACATGAGCCCTGTGGGGGCTGATATGGAAGAGGAGAAGTAGGGGAGAAGGACATTGGAGCACAGGCAATGTGTAGCCAAATGGGTGGTTTTTCTACTCAGCTGACAGGACAGGAGGATCATGATCAGCCAGAGGAGCTACAGGGAGATGATGAAGATGAGACAGAGGACTCGGACACACTGTGGCAGTATGCAGTGGAGATGGAGGCAGGGAGTCCCTTCTGGGGAGGGGTGCGGTGGCATGGGCAGTGCAAGCTCCATCATCAGCAGCCTGAGTCTACAGTCGCTAATGAGTAGCTTTCTTCACTCACATAGTGAAAACATTACTCGCCAGCAGCAGCAGGTAGACATGGAACAGGACCTGAACCAGCAGGTGGTGGCATACTTGGACAGCACCCTTCCACCCCGCATTAAATATCTACTGGACTACTGGGTAGCCAAACTGGATTTATGGTCACAACTAGCAGAGTTTGCCCTGGAAAAGCTGTCCTGCCTGGCCAGTAGTGTGGCATCAGAGCGGGAGTTTAGTGTGGTGGGGGCCATAGTTACCCCAAGGAGAACCCACCTGTCCACCCAAAATGTGGAGAGACTGACCTTTGTCAAGATGAATCAGGTGTGGATCAGCCAGGATTTTCAACCACCAATTCCTGATGCATCAGACTAGATCATCCATGGTGCCACATCAACACTCAGATAAAAGAGACTGGTTTCTTCTGACTGCCTGCCTCACCTACTACTCTGATGCTGCCACCTGCCTGATGCCACACATCTTATGACAAGTGCTCCTTCTTTCAGCCACTTTTGTCAGCGGGTATTGGTATTGCCACCCACCACCCCACTCTGTCACTTTGTGGTCTCCTGATGCAGCTGCTGCTGCCATCTCCATACTATGTCACCTTGCCACTGTGTAGTATCTTCCTGCTGCTGCCATCTTCACACTATGTCACCTTGCCACTCTGTGGTCTCCTGATGCTGCTGCTGCCATCTCCACACGATGTCACCTTTCCACTCTCTGGTCTCCTGATGCTGCTGCTACTGCCATCTCCACACTATGCCACCTTGCCACTCTGTGGTATTCTCCTGCTGCTGCTGCCATAAACACACTGGTAGCCACTTTGTGGTCTCCTGATGCTGCTGCCATTTCCGCACTATGTCACTGTGCCACTCTGTGGTCTCCTGATGCTGCTGCCATCTCCACACTATGTCACCTTGTTACTCTGGGGTATCCTCCTGATGCTGCTGCTGTTGCTGCCACCTCCACACTCTGTCATTGGGCCACTCTGTGGTCTCCCATGCTGCTTCCACCTCATCAATATGTCATAGGTCTACTCTGTGGACTTCTCATTCTGTTTCCACCCTCTCCACTTCATGACTGGGCCACTATTTTGCCTTTCAAACTTTCGACGAAAAAATGAGACGCACAATAGATCCTGTCTGTGCAACAGCTATAAAGCCTGTATGGTCCCATGAGAATTGGCTTATGATTTGGTAGCCAAAAGCAGGAGTGGGTACAAAACACAGAAGACATGCAAATATTCCATTCCATCTCAGTTTTTTTTTTCTTGCATTAGCAATGCTAATGGATTATTGAGCAAATGCTGACCATGTGAAAGCGTATGCTCCAGAGGCAGGATCCGTTTTTTGTGGGTTATTGTTCTGAGAGATCAGAGGAAAGGCAAATTAATCAGTGACGTCAACACAAACTTACTGCTGACACCCTTTCCACTCTGTCGGGGGGGGGGGGGGGGGTGCTCTACTTGTATAAGCATTTAGTAGAACAGGTTCTATACACATCTATGTGGAATCATCTGGCGACGGTGTAAAAGGTGTGCGCTTCTTCTTTACGCTAACATCAACCTGTAAGGCTGAGTTGATGCTTCAGTTATTTGGTCAGTTTTGGCCCTATAACTGCCCAAATAAGTGAAGTATGCAGTGATTTTAAGTGTGACGCCTGTCATCTGCATGTCATACGGACTCACAGTATTATTTCACTACCAAAGCAGACTCCCCATGCGTGTTACTGCAAGGCAGTGTTCTACACCACTAGAAAGTCTATCTGCAGCCAGAAAATAGCTGTTTTTTCACATAATTTGTGCAAATTTATTCGGATCTTAGCAAATTTTTCCCAAAAAATTCGGAGAACCGGCAAATTGAATTTTTGAAAAATTTGCTGTTCTCTAATTATAGTATATATATATTGTATTATTACAGTTTTTAGTTTTTTTTGCTTTATTAAAATTAATAATTTTGCTTTAAAAAAATCTATAATTGACTAAATTCATCAATGAACATTAGCAAGATGTACCCTAGCATGGATCTCTTGCTACATAAAAAAAGACTGAAATTAAAATCAGTAACTCTGATGTTTCGGGATTTTAAAACTCATTGGGAATTTTGCCATATTTTATGAAATCATATAATTATTTCATCCCTATTCTTATAGGAATATAAGCTCAGTCCATTATAAACTTGTTCCGTCTTTATTCTTTTGGTAATCTTCTCATATTTTAATGTATTTCCTTTTCATTTCACTATTAGACTGATAGGCCATAGTTATGGAATCAGAAGAATTTTTAAACTAATAATTCCACAAACTTAGCTACAGTATAAGATCATGGAAATTTATGTTGGCCTTATACCTAAAGATTAGCTCAATCAAGAGCAAGTAGAATCAGCTGAATGTTGTGATCTTTTAGGTTACTTCATGAGCGGGGTATTCATTCAACACATTTACATTTTCTTGCACTTGTGTACTTATTATCCACAAATGTTTTATTGACTCCTTCAGGATAAGTCATATACTCATGGACTTTATCTTTAAATACTCTCTGCTTTATAAAACCTTGTTTGCTGTATTCTGTAAATAATGTTGTACATATGGATATTTTGTTCATATATTGTACTTTCCATACCTGACAAAATGTGGTGTAATTTCATGCTGATATTTTATCATTTTGTCATTTTGTCGAGTATCTTAAGAAGGCTTACTGCCTAAAATGTTAATATATTACTGCAATATACTACTAGAATATTTTCAAATAAATAACTTGTTATTGCATATCATCCCTTGGAGTGCAGCGTCTCTATTATACTGCTTTCACTGGTCTGGCCCTCATCTCTAGCCCCCCCAGGACAGAGTGGGTCTTTAAACCACTTATACATAAGTAAAATACAGTGGGGGACATTTACTAAGCATATTGCACCAGAATTATGGCATAAAATGTGCCAAAAAGAATGGAGTTTTGATTTGTGTGAAATATATCAACTGTTTTCTCCCGAATTTTCACCATAAAGAATGCAACGCGCCAAAAAAGAGTTATAAATGTCAAAGTGGGCAGGGCTATCAAATTGGTGCATATTGTGCCTCATTTATCATCCTCCTATCAGCAGAAATGGCTCAAATTGTTGCAGACAGTTAAGCCAGCTTATGTGGTAGTGTTTTGTGTAAAAAGTCCGATTTATGGCATAAAGATTTATGAAAAATAAAATCAACTTGTCGTGGGAACAAGTGACAGGTAAGTAGTAAATAAATGAGCTAAACAACAGGGTTCTGTCAGCAAATTGACATCCAGCAAAAAACAAAGCAATAACAAAAACATCCCGAGTCTGAGACAAAATTCGCAATTTACCACTGGAAATGTCGTAAATATGCTTCAAAAGTCGCAAATATGTCTCAAAAGTCGCAGGTGTGGTCTGGCAGTGATGGCTGGTTTACAAAAAGTCACATTTTAGTGCTATTGCTGTTAAAAGGTAAAGAATCTAAAGAAATAGCGGATAATGAAGTTTATATTTAAAAAGTTTACATTTTAAAAGTGGCATGCGCCTTTTGATATGAGGTTAAACAAACCACTACTTTTGGTTTGTAATGTTAGTAATTTTTTGGCGTAAGTTATGCCATTATTAATAAATGTCCCCCAGTATATCATTACATTCTGCTGAACTTTTCCAACAAGGCATGGAGACTGGTTTAACGGTGAATTTCCTGGTGACAGACTCCCTTTATTGAGTGGTAGATTTATTGGCTAATAATTTACTTCCATATCCTCCACAGGACATACATTACAAAAACACAATACAGACATGAACTGGAGAAAAGCAACTAGGTTTAAATTGAATAAAATCAAAGAACTTTACAGTAGGAAGTAGTAGGAACAAAATCCCCCAAGTACAATGACAGCGGGATACTTTATAGCAGCACAGCAGTGCTATATATAAGAGCCTGTTATATGGAGGGGACAGATGTAGGAGGAAGGACGGGGGACATTAAAGCAGTTTAGTACTGAATATGGAGGAAGTTCAGCTATTAATTAAATGTACTGATGGGTTTTAAATTAGAACGACGTGATGTTTATCTGGCATTTTGACTTTGATGTTTTTGCCAAACAAAATAAGTAATTACCCTGGCAACTGCTATATTATCCTGGATGCAATATCACAATGAAATATAGCATGCCACCACAATGAGATGCATGCAAACACATTAATTGTTATGTGACCTAAATCTGTGGAGCTCTGCTTTCATTACATTTAAAATCCTTAACGGGAACATTTGTTTTACTGCTTGTTTTAAGATTTTATGTCTTCTCAGTTAAAAGCAATTTTGTCTTTCCTTTTTTTTTTTTTTCATTGCAGATTTACTTGGCATTAGTGCGCTGCCTTAGGACAATTAAGTTAACACACACACAGGAGGGCTGCATTGATTTAATTTCATTGAGTAGACCTGCTGCTTGAACAGAATTCAGATATGTTTGTGATAGATACAAGAATATATGAATAAATATATGATCCAGTTTGATGGAGAGGTTTATATAAAAAATATATATATATTATTGTTTCCTGTATCTGCTTAAAGGCATTGGCCACTTTCAGGTTGCTGATGACCAATGTGTTTGTGAGATGATTATATTGCACTTACTGATATAGTCTTTGTTGAAATTCTGCCTCATTTTCTATATTTCATAAGGTATTCCCCCTTGTTTACAAAGTCTTCTGTGCTGTCCACACAGAGGTCCTGTCCATAAAATGGCCGCTGATGGATGCAATGTATTTGAATAGAGGAGACATCACATGGAGGAGATCTGCCTGGTCACATGACCCTCCATAAGTGGCCATTTTATGGACAGGACCTCTGTGTAAACAACACAAAATATGGCCCTGCGCTGGCCTCTACTGAACTTTGGCGGATCCACCTCTGCATCTAAATGTAAGATAGCTTCTGAGCTGTCTTACATTTAGACTATTTTCTATGCCTAAAACAGGCATAGAAAATGGCAAATGAGATGGGCATGCTGGCCTGTCCCCATCCTCGCCCACACCACACCCACTTTTGTAGATATGCAGATTGAAAGGCAAATAACTTTTGTGCCACAATCTGCACCAGAAATATGCGTAATATAGGCATGTTTCTGTTTAATAAATGACCTCTATAGTGTTTTAGAGGCCATGTAAAAAATAGGAAAAATACAGAATTTCTGTGTTTCTCCACTCGCATAAGAAGCTCTGCCTCTAATGCCACCAGATGTAAGGTAGCTATCCTACAAGTCAATATTTGATCCTTTAAATAGGCTTTGAGACATTACTTGGATATTAAATAAGCCAGCGACTCATCTGCAGACGGCTGTTTCGGGGTGATTGCCACTCATTAGTGTAGAGCAGTGGAATGGAAAATGCTTTGAATAGGTGGTTCCTTTGATGTATTGTAGTAAAGAAGAGGAAAATATTTCAACAGATTGAGGTATTAACAATCTTTCTGGGCCCATCATTTATGACTTTTGACAGTGTAAAATAATTTGGCCTACATATTCTATGTCACTTTGAGAAAATGTTGCCATACAGAGCGGGACAACAAACGCTACAAAGAAATCTGTGTGAATAAGCTGTAATGCGTGAGGGTTGGTAGTGAAAAAATGTATTCTTTTTTTTTTTTTTTTAAATGCTCTTGCAGTGCTCTGAGAAAAGTACAGTACATGTGACATGGAAGTCTGTGCGTTACATCTTTTCAGGAGCTCTTAGCATTACTAATAAATCATGTTCTAAATATATTACATAGATAAAGCTGCCTTTGTCCTGTATAAATTGATTAAATGTCATCTAGGTACACAATGTGCATGGACTGCTTATGAGTAATAAACCATATTATATTAAATGGTAGAACAAGCAATGTGCTTATACTTGGACTGTTAGATAAGCCTATACCTTTAAATATAACATTGCATTCACCTCATATCTGTGTATCTGTTCTGTGCCTTCGCTGCCCTGTCTCATTCATATTGATTTTCTGCGCCATTGCACAGATAAAGCAACGCCCCTGTATCAAGCAGAAACAGTTAGCTTATTCAGTAGGTGCTCTGTAACCAGAAAGGGCATATAAATTACATATTTAGACTGTCCCTGACATGTGAAAAAAAAGCCCAGGAACTCCCTTTCAGGTTAGTTGAAAATCCTGTCCGAACTGGGCATAGAAGATGAATGCATTTCTGAAGCATAGCAAGGTCAAGTCAATTTCACCACCTATATTATTACTGTATATTTAGTCACCTCATTGTATTAAAAAGGAGAAGGAACGAACGCCCCTTTAGCTCTTGTTCAGATATATATGCAAAAGCACAACATAAAAAAACTAAAAAACTAAAAATTGATATGTCTGTGAAGGTTCCTATTCGTCCAGGTCATGGTATAGCAGTTGAAATAAGTCATAACTACTGGACTTGTTGCATTTTTTTCTTCTTGAAGATGTTTTGATAGTCATCTGAATGGCTTTCTCAATTAGCACAGCTTGTACAAGAATTATGGAGGTAAGATTTTGATTGCATTTGAATGACTGAAGCTATTAGGTGTGATTAAACTGTCTTGGGAGAGCTGTTAGAACAGCATTGTAAGTGACTGACAATAGATGCTGCATCCCTCCACCTGTATTCAAACTTGGTTCCTTCAGTTTAACATAATGTCCCGGCAGCCCTCTATGTCTTCTTGGAAATGGTATATGAATATGCCTCTCCAACCATTTATCTCAAAAGTGTACACATCCAGCATTACTGTACTGTTAAGAAGCAATGAGCTGAACTTATAAGTAAAAATATAAGGGTACGTCAACATGTGCTTTATCCGCTGTTGATTTTCTAGATGCAGCATGCCAGCCAGAATTCTGGAGCAGCAAATGGTGGAAATTTTATGGTAGAATAAGTCTTGGTAATTTGGAAGCGGTCTGCAACCTCTGAATTGCCAGGGGGAATCCATGGCAGAAATCTGTAATATAAACTGACTTGCTGAGGATATAAAATCCACTAAGCCTATATTACAGTGCTTGTAAGTCTCATTAAATGACCACACAACCAACCACCATACATCCTTATCTGGTGCCAGAAACTGCACTTTCTATTTAATATTGCTCAATGTCCCACAAGTTATATCTTGCACTATGTAAAGACAAACTTTATATGTTTATTCTGGCCTGATTCTTCAAACCACCTTTCCACTGCACCCATCCACAGGGAGCAACGGCCTGAAGAAGTATAACGTGACACAAAACCTCATCGAGGCCACATCCTCTGCACCTGCTCCTCAAAGGCTTGCTGCATTTGCATCTGGTAATATTAAATGTATTAACGCTTTAAGGCCCCATGACATAGCTGTACGTCATCGGTCCGTGCTCTAAACATGGCGCCCGCTCGCACGTGCAGCGGGCACCTTAGCAGCGCAGTTTCTGCTATTTTAAATAGCAGAGACCCATGGCACATGTATGTGATCAGCCATAAGGCTGATCGTATACATCTTACCCTTCAGATGTCGTGGTCAAATGGGACCACGGCATCTGCGCAGACCGCAATCGGAAGTCGCACGCTTCCGGTCCGGTAACAGCTTTCCCCGGCTGAGATCGGGGAGTCTGTTACTTTGCGCTAATTGACCAAAGCCTCAAGCACGCTTCAGAGTCAATTAAATGTATATATCAATACAGACCACTAGGTGGCAGCCTTGTATTGATATAGTGCAAATGAAGTCTTCAAAGATGGCTATTTAGCCATCACTGAATACTATGTGCAATTGAACAATTGCCAGTTATTGTCACCAAAGGTGACTTAAAAAAAAGTAGACAAAAAGTTTTTACAAATATACAAAAAAATAAATTAAAACCTAAAAGTCCTATCACCCCCTTTCCTTAAAATAAAAAAAAAAATACTTAAAAAAAAAAAAAAAAAACACTATGGCCATCACCATCGGCAAATGGCGTAGTGGGAAAAACAATAAAAATAGCCAATTTGCAAATTTTTGTCACTTCAACTACCCAATAATTTTTTAAATAAAAAGTGATAAAAAAAAGTTGCACACACTTAAAATTGGTATCACTGAAAAGAATGGATCGTCCTGCAAAAAACTGAGCCCTCACACAGCCCCGTACACATTGCTACAAAAGAGTTATAAGGGTCAGAATATGGTTATGAAATTATTTTTTTTCAGTATTAAAACACAAGAAAAATTATACAAGAGTGGTATTATTTGAACTGTACTGACCTGGAAAATGAAGATAACAGGCCAATTTTACTGCCTAGTGTATAGTGTAAAAAAAGAAGAAAAAAAAAACTTTATCTAAATTCTACCCCATTTGGAATTTTTTCCTGCTCCCTACTACATGGTATGCAAGCGTAAATGGTGACATTAGAAAGTAAAACTTGTCCCGCAAAAAATAAGCCCTCATAAGGCTATGTGAATGGAAAAATAAAAAATAAGTCAGGACTATGGGAATTTGGGGAGTGATAAATGAAAACGTAAAAATGTAAAATGGTGTTAAGGAATTATACAGCAGTCGCTGAAGAACAGTAACACCCTCTTCTATCTGTCTTGCTCACATCATTTTTAGACTGCTTGGTCCATGATGCTCTAATCCTGAATGGTGGACAGGTTGATGGCACTTACAATTTCCTTCTTGTAATGCATTATCTTCTTTGTCTATGGTTACTGGAACTGAGTACTGGGGGGAATGTCATCGCTATGTCCTTGACAATGAATGTCAAGCAGGGAGCAAATTAGTCATCTCACACAGTTTATGCCTGAATTGTTCTGCTGAATATTTATGAAATTGGTGAAGTTGGTAAAGGTGATCTCCAATTAGAGGTTCTGCTGACAGCAGATTTCCACTGCACAAACCAGCCAAACTGAAGCTTCAATTAGTCATGTTATGACATTAGAAAACCAGCCAGTCAATTACTGGACTGTCATTTTGTTAAGACTTATCATTACTAAATTTAATAATTTATTTATAGATAAAAAGCCTCGGACAAAACTCTGCTAAGTTCAGAAAGAGATATTGTGTCACCTGGTAGCTCGGCCGGTTTTAGACAAAATCAAAATCAAAGCATGTAATAATGGGCTACCAACACAATTCCATTCCATGAATTCTGTAAATGAAAACAAATATGTGAACATGTGTGTTCCCTCCATTCTTCAGGTCAGTACGATTAAAGATTCTTGTGTGTTAACATTTTTCATTTCATCGCCATATTCTAACTCTCCAAAACTTTTTTTTTATAGTTATGTCTATAAAGTTGTGAGAGGGTTCATTATTTGCAGGACGATCTGTAGTTTTTATTTTTACAATTCTGGGGTGTGTATGACCTTCTGATCTGTTTTTATAAACATTTTTGGATGAGGTGAAGCAAGCAAAAAATTATGAATTGGCCATTTAGATTTTTTTTTTTTTTTCATTATGGCATTCGCTATATGGGTTAAATGCATTAATATTTTATGGGACATTATGTCTATGATGTAATTTGTTCACTTCTCCCCTATACTGCAATTAATTATTATTGCTGTCTATGGAAGATTAACTAGGTTCCTATAGAGCCCTGCCACAAAATGGGCCCAATGCACCATAGCAACCAGACAGCTCCCTTGATCTTGAGGGTGCAGTGCTCCCATGGTTAACCCCTCAGATCCTGTGGTCAACTGCAACCATGACATCTGAGTGGTTAAACTTCTAGGTGTCTGCAGTGTGAAACAACAGAAACCCAGCAGCTATGGCACCTGCTCAGCTTCTGAGCTAGCACCATGGGTTAAATGAGCCTGAAAGTACTGCTTACTGGGGAGTAAAAGATATAGTATATATATAGAGTATATAATATATAGGTAGATATGAGATAGATAGATAGATAGATCGATAGATACCATATTTTTCACTTTCTAAGATACACTTGATCATAAGACACATCTAGGTTTTAGAGAAGGAAAATAAGAAAAAAATATTTTGAACCAAAAGGTGTGCTAAAAAATGTAATAAAATAACAGAAAAAATATTTCACACTGTTATGGGGGATCTATTGCTTACACACCGTTATGGAGGGAATCTGGGGATGAGATACTGTTATGGTGGGATCTGTGGATGACACACTCCTATGGGGGATCTGTGGATGACACACTGTTATGGGAGTCCTGTGGATGACACACTGTTATGCGGGGGATCTGTGGATGACACACTGTTATGGAGGATCTGGTGGATAATGCTCTGCTATGGGGGGATCTGTGGATGACACATTGTTATTGGGAATCTGTGGATGACACTGTTATGGGGGATCTGTGGATGACACATTGTTATGTGACTATACCTCCCCTCATCCTTAATAATGCATCCTGGTCCTTCAATACATGGATGCATTCTAAATAGGGATGAGCGAACTCGAACTGTATAGTTCGGGTTCGTACCGAATTTTGGGGTGTCCGTGACACGGACCCGAACCCGGACATTTTCGTAAAAGTCCGGGTTCGGGTTCGGTGTTCGTCGCTTTCTTCGCGCTTTTGTGATGCTTTCTTGGCGCTTTTTGAAAGGCTGCAAAGCAGCCAATCAACAAGCGTCATACTACTTGCCCCAAGAGGCCATCACAGCCATGCCTACTATTGGCATGGCTGTGATTGGCCAGAGCACCATGTGACCCAGCCTCTATTTAAGCTGGAGTCACATAGCGCCGCCCGTCACTCTGCTCTGATTAGCGTAGGGAGAGGTTGCGGCTGCGACAGTAGGGCGAGATTAGGCAGATTAACTCCTCCAAAGGACTTGATTAACTGATCGATCTGCAGCTGTGGATCATTGAGCTGCTGATCCTCAATTGCTCACTGTTTTTAGGCTGCCCAGACCGTTTGTCAGTCACATTTTTCTGGGGTGATCGGCGGCCATTTTGTGTCTTGTGGTGCGCCAGCACAAGCTGCGACCAAGTGCATTTAACCCTCAATGGTGTGGTTGTTTTTTGGCTAAAGCCTACATCAGGGTGAAGCTGTCACACCAAGTGCATTTAACCAGCAATAGTCTGTTCATTTTTTGGCCATATACAAAATCAGGGGCAAGCTGCGCCTGTCACCAAGTGCATTTAACCCTCAATGGTGTGGTTGTTTTTTGGCTAAAGCCTACATCAGGGTGAAGCTGTCACACCAAGTGCATTTAACCAGCAATAGTCTGTTCATTTTTTGGCCATATACAAAATCAGGGGCAAGCTGCGCCTGTCACCAAGTGCATTTAACCCTCAATGGTGTGGTTGTTTTCTGGCTAAAGCCTACATCAGGGTGAAGCTGTCACACCAAGTGCATTTAACCAGCAATAGTCTGTTTATTTTTTGGCCATATACTACATCAGGGGCAAGCTGCGCCCGTCACCAAGTGCATTTAACCCTCAGTAGTGTGGTTGGTCAAGCTGTGACACCAAGTGCATTTAACCAGCAATAGTCTGTTCATTTTTTGGCCATATACTACATCAGGGGCAAGCTGCGCCCGTCACCAAGTGCATTTAACCAGCAATAGTGTGGTTATTTTTTGGCCATATCCCAGTCTAATTCTGTCACTAAATCCATACCGGTCACCCAGCGCCTAAATACTAGGCCTCAAATTTATATCCCGCTAAATCTCTCGTTACCGCTGTCCTGTTGTAGCTGGGAAAGTTATTTAGTGTCCGTCAAAGCACATTTTTTGTTCTGGGTTGAAGTACAATTCCCAATTTAGCAATTTCATAATTTAGTGGTTTCTGCTATATCAGAGCTATTTGAAATCTATCCCTAAAAGGGTATATAATATTCAAGGTGCACATTGGGTCATTCAGAATAACTTCACACACACCCGCTACTGTGTATTTTCAAGTCTAATTCTGTCACTAAACCCATACCTGTCACCCAGCGCCTAAATACTAGGCCTCAAATTTATATCCTGCTAAATCTCTCGTTACCGCTGTCCTGTTGTAGCTGGGAAAGTTATTTAGTGTCCGTCAAAGCACATTTTTTGTTCTGGGTTGAAGTACAATTCCCAATTTAGCAATTTCATAATTTAGTGGTTTCTGCTATATCAGAGCTATTTGAAATCTATCCCTAAAAGGGTATATAATATTCAAGGTGCACATTGGGTCATTCAGAATAACTTCACACACACCCGCTACTGTGTATTTTCAAGTCTAATTCTGTCACTAAACCCATACCTGTCACCCAGCGCCTAAATACTAGGCCTCAAATTTATATCCTGCTAAATCTCTCGTTACCGCTGTCCTGTTGTAGCTGGGAAAGTTATTTAGTGTCCGTCAAAGCACATTTTTTGTTCTGGGTTGAAGTACAATTCCCAATTTAGCAATTTCATAATTTAGTGGTTTCTGCTATATCAGAGCTATTTGAAATCTATCCCTAAAAGGGTATATAATATTCAAGGTGCACATTGGGTCATTCAGAATAACTTCACACACACCCGCTACTGTGTATTTTCAAGTCTAATTCTGTCACTAAACCCATACCTGTCACCCAGCGCCTAAATACTAGGCCTCAAATTTATATCCTGCTAAATCTCTCGTTACCGCTGTCCTGTTGTAGCTGGGAAAGTTATTTAGTGTCCGTCAAAGCACATTTTTTGTTCTGGGTTGAAATACAATTCCCAATTTAGCAATTTCATAATTTAGTGGTTTCTGCTATATCAGAGCTATTTGAAATCTATCCCTAAAAGGGTAGATCATATTGAAGGTGCACATAGGGTCATTCAGAATAACTTCACACACACCCGCTACTGTGTATTTCCAAGTCTAATTCTGTCACTAAACCCATACCTGTCACCCAGCGCCTAAATACTAGGCCTCAAATTTATATCCCGCTAAATCTCTCGTTACCGCTGTCCTGTTGTAGCTGGGAAAGTTATTTAGTGTCCGTCAAAGCACATTTTTTGTTCTGGGTTGAAGTACAATTCCCAATTTAGCAATTTCATAATTTAGTGGTTTCTGCTATATCAGAGCTATTTGAAATCTATCCCTAAAAGGGTATATAATATTCAAGGTGCACATTGGGTCATTCAGAATAACTTCACACACACCCGCTACTGTGTATTTCCAAGTCTAATTCTGTCACTAAACCCATACCTGTCACCCAGCGCCTAAATACTAGGCCTCAAATTTATATCCTGCTAAATCTCTCGTTACCGCTGTACTGTTGTTGCTTGGAAAGATATTTAGTGTCCGTCAAAGCACATTTTTTGTTCTGGGTTGAAGTACAATTCCCAATTTAGCAATTTCATAATTTAGTGGTTTCTGCTATATCAGAGCTATTTGAAATCTATCCCTAAAAGGGTAGATCATATTGAAGGTGCACATAGGGTCATTCAGAATAACTTCACACACACGCTTCTGTGCATTTCCAAGTCTAATTCTGTCACTAAATCCATACCGGTCACCCAGCGCCTAAATACTAGGCCTCAAATTTATATCCCGCTAAATTTGAATACAATACATTGGGCCAAATAATATATTTGTTGTTGTGGTGAACCATAACAATGAGAAAAACATCTAGTAAGGGACGCGGACGTGGACATGGTCGTGGTGGTGTTAGTGGACCCTCTGGTGCTGGGAGAGGACGTGGCCGTTCTGCCACATCCACACGTCCTAGTGTACCAACTACCTCAGGTCCCAGTAGCCGCCAGAATTTACAGCGATATATGGTGGGGCCCAATGCCGTTCTAAGGATGGTAAGGCCTGAGCAGGTACAGGCATTAGTCAATTGGGTGGCCGACAGTGGATCCAGCACGTTCACATTATCTCCCACCCAGTCTTCTGCAGAAAGCGCACAGATGGCGCCTGAAAACCAACCCCATCAGTCTGTCATGCAGACCCCCATGCATACCAGGGAAACTGTCTCAGCCTCAAGTTATGCAGCAGTCTCTTATGCTGTTTGAAGACTCCGCTGGCAGGGTTTCCCAAGGGCATCCACCTAGCCCTTCCCCAGCGGTGAAAGACATAGAATGCACTGACGCACAACCACTTATGTTTCCTGATGATGAGGACATGGGAATACCACCTCAGCATGTCTCTGATGATGACGAAACACAGGTGCCAACTGCTGCGTCTTTCTGCAGTGTGCAGACTGAACAGGAGGTCAGGGATCAAGACTGGGTGGAAGACGATGCAGGGGACGATGAGGTCCTAGACCCCACATGGAATGAAGGTCGTGCCACTGACTTTCACAGTTCGGAGGAAGAGGCAGTGGTGAGACCGAGCCAACAGCGTAGCAAAAGAGGGAGCAGTGGGCAAAAGCAGAACACCCGCCGCCAAGAGACTCCGCCTGCTACTGACCGCCGCCATCTGGGACCGAGCACCCCAAAGGCAGCTTCAAGGAGTTCCCTGGCATGGCACTTCTTCAAACAATGTGCTGACGACAAGACCCGAGTGGTTTGCACGCTGTGCCATCAGAGCCTGAAGCGAGGCATTAACGTTCTGAACCTGAGCACAACCTGCATGACCAGGCACCTGCATGCAAAGCATGAACTGCAGTGGAGTAAACACCTTAAAACCAAGGAAGTCACTCAGGCTCCCCCTGCTACCTCTTCTGCTGCTGCCGCCTCGGCCTATTCTGCTGCTGCCGCCTCGGCCTCTTCCTCCGCCTCTGGAGGAACGTTGGCACCTGCCGCCCAGCAAACAGGGGATGTACCACCAACACCACCACCACCACCTCCGTCACCAAGCGTCTCAACCATGTCACACGCCAGCGTTCAGCTCTCCATCTCACAAACGTTTGATAGAAAGCGTAAATTCCCACCTAGCCACCCTCGATCCCTGGCCCTGAATGCCAGCATTTCTAAACTACTGGCCTATGAAATGCTGTCATTTAGGCTGGTGGACACAGACAGCTTCAAACAGCTCATGTCGCTTGCTGTCCCACAGTATGTTGTTCCCAGCCGGCACTACTTCTCCAAGAGAGCCGTGCCTTCCCTGCACAACCAAGTATCCGATAAAATCAAGTGTGCACTGCGCAACGCCATCTGTGGCAAGGTCCACCTAACCACAGATACGTGGACCAGTAAGCACGGCCAGGGACGCTATATCTCCCTAACTGCACACTGGGTAAATGTAGTGGCAGCTGGGCCCCAGGCGGAGAGCTGTTTGGCGCACGTCCTTCCGCCGCCAAGGATCGCAGGGCAACATTCTTTGCCTCCTGTTGCCACCTCCTCCTTCTCGGCTTCCTCCTCCTCTTCTTCCACCTGCTCATCCAGTCAGCCACACACCTTCACCACCAACTTCAGCACAGCCCGGGGTAAACGTCAGCAGGCCATTCTGAAACTCATATGTTTGGGGGACAGGCCCCACACCGCACAGGAGTTGTGGCGGGGTATAGAACAACAGACCGACGAGTGGTTGCTGCCGGTGAGCCTCAAGCCCGGCCTGGTGGTGTGTGATAATGGGCGAAATCTCGTTGCAGCTCTGGGACTAGCCAATTTGACGCACATCCCTTGCTTGGCGCATGTGCTGAATTTGGTGGTGCAGAAGTTCATTCACAACTACCCCGACATGTCAGAGCTGCTGCATAAAGTGCGGGCCGTCTGTTCGCGCTTCCGGCGTTCACATCCTGCTGCTGCTCGCCTGTCTGCGCTACAGCGTAACTTCGGCCTTCCCGCTCACCGCCTCATATGCGACGTGCCCACCAGGTGGAACTCCACCTTGCACATGCTGGACAGACTGTGCGAGCAGCAGCAGGCCATAGTGGAGTTTCAGCTGCAGCACGCACGGGTCAGTCGCACTACAGAACAGCACCACTTCACCACCAATGACTGGGCCTCCATGCGAGACCTGTGTGCCCTGTTGCGCTGTTTCGAGTACTCCACCAACATGGCCAGTGGCGATGACACCGTTATCAGCGTTACAATACCACTTCTATGTCTCCTTGAGAAAACACTTAGGGCGATGATGGAAGAGGAGGTGGGCCAGGAGGAGGAGGAGGAGGAGGAGGAAGAGGGGTCATTTTTAGCACTTTCAGGCCAGTCTCTTCGAAGTGACTCAGAGGGAGGTTTTTGGCAACAGCAGAGGCCAGGTACAAATGTGGCCAGCCAGGGCCCACTACTGGAGGACGAGGAGGACGAGGATGAGGAGGAGGTGGAGGAGGATGAGGATGAAGCATGGTCACAGCGGGGTGGCACCCAACGCAGCTCGGGTCCATCACTGGTGCGTGGCTGGGGGGAAAGGCAGGACGATGACGATACGCCTCCCACAGAGGACAGCTTGTCCTTATCCCTGGGCAGCCTGGCACACATGAGCGACTACATGCTGCAGTGCCTGCGCAACGACAGCAGAGTTGCCCACATTTTAACCTGTGCGGACTACTGGGTTGCCACCCTGCTGGATCCACGCTACAAAGACAATGTGCCCACCTTACTTCCTGCACTGGAGCGTGATAGGAAGATGCGCGAGTACAAGCGCACGTTGGTAGACGCGCTACTGAGAGCATTCCCAAATGTCACAGGGGAACAAGTGGAAGCCCAAGGCCAAGGCAGAGGAGGAGCAAGAGGTCGCCAAGGCAGCTGTGTCACGGCCAGCTCCTCTGAGGGCAGGGTTAGCATGGCAGAGATGTGGAAAACTTTTGTCAACACGCCACAGCTAACTGCACCACCACCTGATACGCAACGTGTTAGCAGGAGGCAACATTTCACTAACATGGTGGAACAGTACGTGTGCACACCCCTCCACGTACTGACTGATGGTTCGGCCCCATTCAACTTCTGGGTCTCTAAATTGTCCACGTGGCCAGAGCTAGCCTTTTATGCCTTGGAGGTGCTGGCCTGCCCGGCAGCCAGCGTTTTGTCTGAACGTGTATTCAGCACGGCAGGGGGCGTCATTACAGACAAACGCAGCCGCCTGTCTACAGCCAATGTGGACAAGCTGACGTTCATAAAAATGAACCAGGCATGGATCCCACAGGACCTGTCCGTCCCTTGTCCAGATTAGACATTAACTACCTCCCCATAACCATATATTATTGGACTCCAGGGCACTTCCTCATTCAATCCTATTTTTATTTTCATTTTACCATTATATTGCAAGGCTACCCAAAGTTGAATGAACCTCTCCTCTGCCTGTGTGCTAGGCCTAAATATATGCCAATGGATTGTTGCAGTGGTGGCTGACGTGAAGCCTCATTCTCTGCTATGACATGCAGACTGATTCTCTGGTGACATGAAGCCAGATTGTCTGTTACGGGACCTCTCTCCTCTGCCTGGGTGCTGGGCCTGAATTTATGACAATGGACTGTTGCAGTGGTGGGTGACGTGAAGCCTGATTCTCTGCTATGACATGCAGACTGATTCTCTGGTGACATGAAGCCAGATCCTCTGTTACGGGACCTCTCTCCTCTGCCTGGGTGCTGGGCCTAAATTTATGAAAATGGACTGTTGCAGTGGTGGGTGACGTGAAGCCTGATTCTCTGCTATGACATGCAGACTGATTCTCTGGTGACATGAAGCCAGATCCTCTGTTACGGGACCTCTCTCCTCTGCCTGGGTGCTGGGCCTAAATTTATGAAAATGGACTGTTGCAGTGGTGGGTGACGTGAAGCCTCATTCTCTGCTATGACATGCAGACTGATTCTCTGCTGACATGAAGCCAGATTGTCTGTTACGGGACCTCTCTCCTCTGCCTGTGTGCTAGGCCTAAATATATGCCAATGGATTGTTGCAGTGGTGGCTGACGTGAAGCCTGATTCTCTGCTATGACATGCAGACTGATTCTCTGGTGACATGAAGCCAGATCCTCTGTTACGGGACCTCTCTCCTCTGCCTGGGTGCTGGGCCTAAATTTATGAAAATGGACTGTTGCAGTGGTGGGTGACGTGAAGCCTCATTCTCTGCTATGACATGCAGACTGATTCTCTGCTGACATGAAGCCAGATTGTCTGTTACGGGACCTCTCTCCTCTGCCTGTGTGCTAGGCCTAAATATATGCCAATGGATTGTTGCAGTGGTGGCTGACGTGAAGCCTGATTCTCTGCTATGACATGCAGACTGATTCTCTGGTGACATGAAGCCAGATCCTCTGTTACGGGACCTCTCTCCTCTGCCTGGGTGCTGGGCCTAAATTTATGAAAATGGACTGTTGCAGTGGTGGGTGACGTGAAGCCTGATTCTCTGCTATGACATGCAGACTGATTCTCTGGTGACATGAAGCCAGATCCTCTGTTACGGGACCTCTCTCCTCTGCCTGGGTGCTGGGCCTAAATTTATGAAAATGGACTGTTGCAGTGGTGGGTGACGTGAAGCCTCATTCTCTGCTATGACATGCAGACTGATTCTCTGCTGACATGAAGCCAGATTGTCTGTTACGGGACCTCTCTTCTCTGCCTGGGTGCTGGGCCTAAATTTATGACAGTGGACTGTTGCAGTGGTGGCTGACGTGAAGCCTGATTCTCTGCTATGACATGCAGACTGATTCTCTGCTGACATGAAGCCAGATCCTCTGTTACGGGACCTCTCTCCTCTGCCTGGGTGCTGGGCCTAAATTTATGACAATGGACTGTTGCAGTGGTGGCTGACGTGAAGCCTGATTCTCTGCTATGATATGAAGACTGATTCTCTGCTGACATGAAGCCAGATCCTCTGCCTGGGTGCTGGGCCTAAATATCTGACAATGGACTGTTGCATTGGTGGCTGACGTGAAGCCTGATTCTCTGCTATGACATGCAGACTAATTCTCTGCTGACATGAAGCCAGATTGTCTGTTACGGGACCTCTTTCCTCTGCCTGGGTGCCGGGGCCTAAATATCTGAGAATGGACTGTTCCAGTGGTGGGTGACGGGAAGCCAGATTCTCTGCTATGGAACCTCTCTCCAATTGATTTTGGTTAATTTTTATTTATTTAATTTTTATTTTAATTAATTTCCCTATCCACATTTGTTTGCAGGGGATTTACCTACATGTTGCTGCCTTTTGCAGCCCTCTAGCCCTTTCCTGGGCTGTTTTACAGCCGTTTTAGTGCCGAAAAGTTCGGGTCCCCATTGACTTCAATGGGGTTCGGGTTCGGGACGAAGTTCGGATCGGGTTCGGATCCCGAACCCGAACATTTCCGGGATGTTCGGCCGAACTTCTCGAACCCGAACATCCAGGTGTTCGCTCAACTCTAATTCTAAACAATTAGGGGGGTTATTGTCAAATTTAATATAAACACCTACCAATGAACACCAATTACGGTCCAGTACCTCAACAGTGTTTATATTAAATATGACTATAATCCCCCTTATCCTTAAGAATACATCCATGTACTGCAGTACATTCCTATGGATGAGTGGGGTTATAGTTATATTTAATACATATTTAAAGTCCAGGTCTGCTCCTGAGCGTCCCTTCATATCCTGGCTGTCACTCATCTAGGAACTTGAGGTGGAGACTGTCCAGGGGATAGCACAGCATTCAGGGGCAACAGAAGGCATCCCATCTTCCTTCCTAATAGCAGCAGCGCGCATATCCGTCCGTGAGCAAGCTGATTGGTGGATGCGGTGGAGCAACAGTTCCCGCCGGTGATCTCCACCAGTCGGCAGTGCAGAGGAGAAGAAGAAGGAGGAGAATGGCTCACCTCTATCCTCCTCAGAAATGGACCCCGGCTGAGGGCTTGCAGCATTCAATTTCACTGAATGCTTCACTTGCACTGCACTGCACTGCAGCATGCCTCACACTACAGCATACCTCACTGCTGCCGCCCGCCCAGCCTCACACTACAGCATGCCTTGCTGCCCGTGCCACCCACCCTGCACTACATCATGCCTCACTGTCGCTGCCACCCACCCCACACTATATCTTGCCGCTGCTGAATGACCAACTCATCTTCGGCAATGCACTGGCCACCATGATTTTGGCACATTTGCTTTATAAGATGCACTGACCCCCCCTCCCCGATTTTTGGGAAAAAAAGTGCATCTTAGAAAGCGAACAGGATAGTAGATAGATAGATCGATATGAGATATATAATAGATAGATAAGATTAGATACATAGATATATAAATGATAAATAGATATAGACTGACAGATAGATGGGCACACCTACACACAGCATATATACCCCATTTTTCGCTTTATAAGATGCATCCCCCCCCCCCCCCAAAGTACGGGGAAAGTCAGTGCATCTTATAAAGCAAATGTGCCAAAAATCATGGCCGGCACATTGTTTATGTTAGCCTGGACCTTGAAGTGAAGTTTGGGGCGGGTGGTGGTGGCATTGAAGCATGGGTGGCGGCATTGAAGCTGTCAGTGAAGCTAAATGCTGCCAGCCTGCCTGCTGTCTCTCCATAGCCGAAGAGAGAGGAGAAGAGCTATTCTCCTTTTTCTCTGCTGCCCGTCCCTTCCCAGATTATCCCCAGAGACTTCGATACAGAAAACTTCCAGCCCCGGGTGTTCTCCACCGCTTATGTCCCCGCATTTCCTGGCAGGTACAAGACTAGCTGTGCTAGGATCCAACCAGAGCGGCCTGGGAAGACTGAAGGGATAATCAGTCCTGGAAGTGCAGGGGCAGAGCTAGTAAATAATGGACAAGTCTATGGGGAGAAGAGCGGGAGAAGGGGCAGCTGTAGCCCATCCGACAAGGAGCCGGCAGGAACTACTGCTCCAACACCTCCATCAGCTTACTCCCGCCCAGCCGTGCATCACTGCTAAAGGAAGGAAGGAAGGCAGTAAAGTGAATGACACTGGCATTCAATGGACTGTCTAACTTAGTTTCTGGGTGAGTGAAACCCAGGACATGAAGGGGGACATGAAAGGGAGCTCAGGGGCATTAAATGACCTAGCGATATGCCCCCATTGTCTAAGATGGGAATACCCCTTTAACCATGCTGTGCTCTGTTCCTGGCTGCTTTAAGTCCCCATCAGACCAGAAGTGGTTTATTCTTGTGACCGATCACTACCAATTATGTGCTGTTCTAGCACATTTAATTACTGAGGCCAATAATTGGCCACTGTAGTCATGGGACCAAACCACTTCAGGTCTGACAGGGACCCCAAGGCAGCCAGGAGTGGGGTTGCGGTGTGCAGGAACAATAGTACTGCAAATATGTTTTTTTTTTTTTTTTGAGGATTGAGTTGATTGACTCCAAGGTTCAAATATTTTTTTCAGTTGTCTTTATTCATTTTTTTTTCAATAGTTTGTGCTCTACAGATTTCAGGTTCATTGCCTTTGTAGACTAACAGGCTTTCCATTCACTGTGAATGCCATTAGATAGCTGCTCTGACGATTCTGTAGCCCTTATCTCTGAACTCATAACAGCTCATAGACACTCATTTAAGCTAGATTCTCATCAAACTGCTAAGACATTTGCTATAGTGGGTGTTTATGAGCTGTTTGGATTTCAGAGATAAGGGCTACAGAGTGAGCCATCAGAGCTGCCTGGCAGATTCTATGTACAACATAAAGTTTTAATAAAGACCAATTGAAAATTATTTTCATCCCACCATGAGTAGAATGCAATAATACAAAAATGTCCCCAAAGGTGTCTATGGTAGAGATGAGCAAATCAATTTGTTAGAATCAATTTTCAACCTTTTTTCCAGATTTTTTTTTTTATTCTGGTTCAATAGAATGAGAATTTATTTACAATTATTTGGCTTACATTTTTCCAGATAGAGCAGGAGAGAAAGAATTTTTGAATTTGGTAGAATTGATTTGTGCCCAAATCAAATTTCTTTGCAGAGTAGGACAAATTAGACCAAAACAAGTCCATAGCCTTTAGGGGTTGACCTGAATGACAACTTATCAACTAGTTACAAGACAAGTGTCTGATTGGTGCGGCTTTGACCACTAGGACTGTCACCATTCACAAGAGTGCAGTGACAGTCAAGCACAAAATATATGGGGACGTGGAAAATAGCAAAATGAATATATTCATTGTATTTTCTACTGCCTACATATCTACTCGTGTCTATGAATTTTTACTGTTTCCATTTTTCATTCGGGTCATGTGGACTGGGATAATAGTGAAGCTAATAACAAAAAGGTGAAGAGCCGCTTAAAATCCTTTCTTCAGTACATGAAGAATTAGTTTAACTACTGCAGTGCCTTAGGGGGGCTGCAGTTTATGTTGCACACATTTAGGAAAACAGCTGCTAAATTTTAAATAAACGAGATATATATATATATATATATATATATATATATATATATAGTTTATACTCACCAAATCATAGAATCTGGAATCAATTGGGCTAAGTAAAAGCCAGATTATCAAATCCCCTGGATCTATGTTTTACTCTGAAACACTGTGGCATTTCATGGAAAACATTCTTTGAAAAACAAGTCAGAAATCACGAGTCAACTGGGCTGTTGTTCACTGCTGATTAGGCTTGGCTTGATTGACAGGTCTCTCTTTATTTACGTAAATTGAAGCAATGTCAATTAAACTAAATAGGCTGATAAGAATTTGGAGTGGAGAACCCCAGGGGACATAGCTTTTCTTTTCCCAGCTCATTTGTCAACTACACATTCTCTGAAACGCTGCAAACGATTGCAAAGAGGCAACCAGTTGTAATTTCATGTTGCCCATCATTCAGGTAGCATGAATCTCCTGATGGATTCCACTTAACAAAAAATCTGCCATGATCACTTTGCTATTACTAAATGATTTTTCTCTCCTTAGTTTTCTTTCTCTGGTTTTGCTAAATTCCATAGAATCAGATGGCAATATGGTGGCTCAGTGGTTAGCACTGGTGCCTTTCAGCACTGTGTCCTAAGTTCAAATCATGCTAAGGACGACATCTGGATGGAGTTTGTAGGTCCTGCGTTTGCGTGGGTATTCTCCCCTCCTTGGATTGTGAACCCCAATGAGGACTGCAAGAATTGGTAATGTCTGAAAAGCAGAGCGGAATATCTCAACTCTATGTAAGTGATTAAAATAAGTCAGACTTTCTGAAGTATTGTGTGGCAGACAAAGTTTATTTTGTTGTATTTTATCCCAATCTATTCCACATTAAACAATCTAATCTATTAATGCATAAGTTTACACTTGGTTTCCAAAAGAAATAGCTGCCGTTAAACATCAGGCTCTTAACTAACCAGTGATTATTTAAATGAATGGTTTCATTTCTCAAGGCCATGAACATTCAACTTACTAAACAGGTCTTATAAAACAGTAAAAGATAATAGTACTTTCTGCCTTGAAATTTCTAACATGAAGTGTTGAGAGAAACCGGCTTGGGATATTGCCAGCTCAGCATTGTTCTCTGTGCTTAGTGTATGGAGAGGTTGCATTAAGCCCACACATTGATGGCTTACAATAGCTAAGTCAATTTTTTCCATCTAAATAGCTCTTTAGTCTCAAAGCTATAAGGTTACTCCTAAACACAATCATATTAGTGAGAATTATTAATGGATACCTACTTGCCAATTTTAAATCCATGAAGAATAAAAAAAACACTATTCACAGCTAAATATTCTATTAAAAATTGCATTCTATTTCTGAAGTTGCACTGTGTGTTGAGAGAGCATTACATTACTTAGTATTATGCAGTTCTAACATGGAGATTTGCTGTTGAAGATACACAAGAATACAGAAAATATATATTTGTAACATATGCCGGAAAGGAAGAATACCACTGCAGGGCATATCATTAAATATGCAATGTGTCAGGTCACGGAAGATTTTCTGAAGACTTGAAATGTCACTTTTGGTGGAATAATGGCTAACTCCTCAAGAGTCTGAGGTACAATTGTATTCTTAAATTTTATTGGAGCTAGCACGGACTGGAAAATAGCTTTTCATTTACTGGACACTATTTCTGTTGAATTTTTTATATATATATATATATATATATATATATATATACTTTATATCCGAGTCACATTATTATGACCACCAGTTAATATCCAGAGTAACTGCTGTGTGTAGCACAGACAACAGCTAAACGGCTTGGGAGTGATTCAAAAAGTTCCTGGTATGGTGTGCATGGGGGAGAATCTAGAGGGCAACAAAGTGGTCCCATACATGCTTGTTTGGGTTCAAGTCTGGTGAATTAGGAGGCCAGCGTAGTACAGTATCTGAAAGCCTTGGTCATGCTCTTCCAAGTAATGTTAGACATTTTTAGATATTTCTAGCGGTGTGACATATCAGTTTGTCTTGCTGGAAGATTCCATCCATCCCAGGAAAGACAATCAGCAGGCATGGGTGTATGTGATCTGCAAGGATGGGCTCTTACCTAAATCAGTTGAGAGTGTTTTCCCCATGGATAAGTGGGCCCAGAGAATGCCACAAACACGTTTCCCAGACCAAAACACTGCCACCAACAGCTTGTGTTCTTCCAACTACGGCTATAAGGGGATTGTTCTCTGAGGTTTCTCACCTAAGTCAAGATCCATCCAGTCAATGAAGCATAAAATGTGAGTCATCAGAGAAATCAGCCCTTTGCCAATCAGAGGAGGTCCAAATTTGATACTGCCTCAAAAATTGAAGCCTTTTCTGCTGATGCAGCTTCATTAGCAGGGATGCAGTAGCCATCAGTCTGCCTCAGAGCCCTATATTCAGGAGAGTTTGCTGAACTGCTTTTTTTAGACATACTTCTGGTATCCCCTGGTTCATTTTGATGGTTAGCCTTTCCACTGTAGGTGGGAAGCCCTAGTGATGAGCAGCATAGGCAATATTTGTTTTCACAATATTTTGCAAATTTTTGGCCTAATGTTCGCCATAAATTCGCAAATACTAGAATTCATGATCTCCAGTCATTATTTTCTTAATTGCAAAAATTGGCAATGTAATATGTGAGTATTGCGCACGCGGCTCACTTTTGCTACATTTTTCAAGCTGCTAGAAGTTTCCTGAGACTGGAGAAAATGCAGAGTACAATTATTCCTATCACACTACCTAACACCCTGCACTGGAACTTATCAGCTACAGTGCTACACTATATCACTATCTAACCTACACTGACTATCTCCCACTAACTATCTATTATATATGAGCTAACTAACTATCTAATGTAATTAAATAAGGATTCAGATGACTCAGCAAAGCACAGAGCACAGCAATGACACTGCTCTCTTTCTCAGAACTGCAAAAAACTGAATAAAACTGCTGCTAGGGAGTTTCTTATATAGGAAGGGGTAGGCAACTTTCCTATTGGTTGCTAGGGATGCTGCTAAGCTCAGACAAAGATATTGCAGCCTTCTCATTGGCCCACAAGCAAGAAGTAGTAAGGGTACTAATGATTTATTTTATTTTTTTGAATATTCACGATTATGAATCTATAGCACTATATTCTACATCTTCACAAATTCTCGAAGTGCCGATATTCGTGATAAAAATTTGCGATTAGAATATTTGCGATCAACACTAGTCAGTCCATCCTCGGGCACCTTCGTAGCTGACGTTCACCTCCACTTACTGCACAATTTTAACTTTTATGATATGTAAATTAGCGTTTAGGAGTGTTGACTGCCTTAGATATGGCAGTCAATGCTGACCGCTGCATTTAAGCAGTTTGCAGAGGGAGCAGACTCCTTCTCTCACCCCATTGGCTCCGCACAATGCGACTGCACAGTTTTGTTGGTTGCTATGGCAGCAGGAGGCCTTAAAAAGGTCTCTATGTTTGTCAACTATGGAAGCCCAACAGGCCCTGTGAAAGGCAGGGTATTTTGGGCAAGTCACCGTGAAACTAACACTTGCAACATATTACAATACAGTGTTATAATTACTACCTTTTTACATAGCTACTTCGTTAATACAGTTGAAAAAAGACATCAAATCCATCAAGTTCAACCAAGGGATAGATGGGGATGCAAATCCCAGAAGGAAGTGAGACTCAGATTTCTAAACATTTTCATGAGCACTAATGTCAATTACTTTCAAGAATTCATCTAAACCCTTTTTAAAACTGTCCACTGTTCCTGCTGTGACCACATCCTGATGAAGTATATTCCACAGATTCACAGTTCTTACAGTAAAGAATAGGGTTGAGTGAAGCCGAACTGTAAAGTTCGGGTTAGTACCGAACTTTAGGATTTTTGGACCCCGGACCGGAACCCAAACTTTTCAGTAAAAGTTTGGGTTCGAGTTCAGTGTTCGTCGATTTAATGGCGCTTTTTGAAAGGCTGCAGCCAATCAACAAGCATTTTACTCTTGTGCTCTTAGAAGCCATCACAGCCATGCCTACTGGCTGTGATTGCCCAGTGCAGCATGGGACCCAGCCTCTATATACGCTGGAGTCACGTAGCGCTGCACGTCACTCTGCTCTTACTAGTGTAGGGATAGGATGCTGCTGCTGTGAGGGAGAGAATAGGAAAGAATCTGTTATCAGAAGTGCTTGTTAACTCTGCGATCTACAGCGATTTTGTTATGTGGGTGCAGTGCACCATTTTTTTACCCTGCCCTGAGCCCAGTGACACAGAAAAAGAACTTTTATCCGTATGTTAGTTAAGTGGGCGTTGGCGGCCATTTTGTGCAAGTTCGGTGCACCAGCACAGCATATATGCATTTTTGACAGTCAAATACAAGCTTTAAATACTGCAGTTATATTCAGGGTTTAAAAAAACACACTTTTTTTTTGCAAGACCCTACATTTGGGGCCTTTCCTGCTTTTTTTGACAGTCAAATACAAGCTGTAAATACTGCAGTTATATTCAGGGTTTAAAAAAACACCCATTTTTTGAAAGACCCTACATTTGGGGCCTTTGCTGTCTTTTTGACAGTCAAATTCAAGCTGTAAATACTGCAGTTATATTCAAAGTTTAAAAAAAAAACACCAGTTTTTTGCAATTTAATACATTTTGGGTCCTTTGCTGAATTTGTGACAGTTAAATACCAGCTGTAAATACTGCAGTTATATTCTGGGTTTAAAAAAAAATCACCAGTTTTTTGCAAGACCCTACATTTGGGGCCTTTGCTGCTTTTTTGACATTTAAATACAAGCTTTAAATACTGCAGTTATATTCAGGGTTTAAAAAAAACAACATTTTTTTGCAAAATAATATATTTTGGGTCCTTTGCTGAATCTGTGACAGTCAAATAAAAGCTGTAAATATTCTGGGTTTAAAAAAAACATCAATTTTTGCAAGACTCTACATTTGGGGCCGTTGTTGCATTTGTCAAGTCAAATACAAGCATTAGATACTGCTGTTATATTCTGGTTTTACAAAAATACCAATTTTGTGCAAGATAATAGATTTTCAGCCTTTTCTGCATTTCTGACAATCAACAATACAAGCGTTAGATAATGCTGTTATATTCTGGTACTAAAAAAACACCCATTTTGGGCAAGATAATACATTTGCAGCCTTTGTTGCATTTGTGACAGTAAAATACAAGCTTTAAATACTGCAGTTCTATGCTGGTTTTAAAAAAACAGTAACACCCATTTTGTGCAAGACCCTACATTCAGGGCCTTTGCTGCATTTGTCACATTCAAATAGAAGCTTTAGATACTGCTGTTATATTCTGGTTTTACAAAAACACAAATTTTTTACAAGACCCTACATTTGGGGCCGTTGCTGCTTTTTTGGCAGTCAAATGCAAGCTTTAAATACTGCAGTTAGATTCAGGGTTTCAAAAAAAAAAAAAACACCCATTTTTTGCAAGTTAATACATTTTGGGTCCTTTGCTGAATTTTTGACACTCAAATGCAAGCTATAAATACTGCAGTTATATTCTGGTTTTAAAAACACCCATTTTGTGCAAGACCCTACATATGGGGTCTTTGCTGCATTTGTCACAGTCAAATACAAGTGTTAGATACTGCTGTTATATTGTGGTTTTAAAAAACACAATTTTGGGCAAGATAATACATTTGCGGCCTTTGCTGCATTTCAAACAGTTCAATACAAGCGTTAGATACTGCTGTTATATATTGGTATTAGAAAAACACCCATTTTGGGCAAGATAATAAGTTTGCGGCCTTTGTTGCATTTGTGACAGTCCAATACAAGCGTTAGATACTGCTGTTATATTCCGGTAATAAAAAAAAACACCCATTTTGTGCAAGACCATACATTTGCAGCCTTTGTTGCATATGTCACAGTCCAATACAAGCGTTAGATATTGCTTCTATATTCTGGTTTTAAAAAAACAACCATTTTGGGCAAGATAATACATTTGCAGCCTTTGTTGCATTTGTGACAGTCAAATACAAGCCTTAGGGAAAAAAATAAAAATAAAATTGTGCAAGATAAGACATTTGCGGCCTTTGTTGCATTTGTGACAGTCCAATACAAGCGTTAGATACTGCTGTTATATTCTATTATTAAAAAAATACCCATTTTGTGGCAAGACACTACATTTGGAACCTTTGCTGCATTTCTGACAGTCCAATACAAGCGGTAGATACTGCTGCTATAGCCTGCTTAAAAAAAATTAAAACACCCATTTTGTGGCAAGACACTACATTTGGGGCCTTTGCTGCATTTCTGACAGTCCAATACAACCAGTCAATACTGCAGTTACATTGTTGATTGACAAATAAAAAAAAAAATTGACCGTGAAGTAATTGTATAAAATTTGCCAGTCACACTGTTGTGTGACCTCAAGACATTTTTCCTCTTTAAGACACCGGCACTGCCTTATTCTCAGTGAACTTAATTGTTGACTATTGGTGGTTACATTGTCGCCTGACATAAATCATCTGTTAGTTTGGTTGATGAACACAAATAATGAGGAGAGCATCAAATAAGGTATGTGGCCCAGGTCGTTGTGCTGCTGGTGGAGCTCCTGTTGCAGGGAGAGGATGTGGTCGATCTGTGCCAGCTATATGCAGAAGTGAAACACCTTCCTCAAGTGCGAGTAGGCGACAGAACCTTCAGCGTTATTTGGTAGGGCCGAATGCGGCTCTACGAATGGTGAGGCCTGAACAAGTACAGGCGATAGTAGATTGGGTGGCTGACAGTGCCTTCAGTTCTTTCACATTGTCTCCCACCCAGTCTCCTGCTGAAAGATTAGAGTTGGCACCTGCAGCCCATATCCATCAGTCATTCACCTCACCCCCTTGCAAATCAGCCAAGCAGTCTGAGCCCCAAGTCATGCAGCAGTTTCTTCTGCATTTTGATGACTCTGTTAGTAGGGTTTCCCAGGGCCATCCACATAGCCCTGCCCCAGAAGTTGAAGAGATTAAGTGCACCGATGCCCAACCACTTATGTTTCAGGATGAGTACATGGGAGGACCACCGAAGCACGTCTCGGATGATGATGAAACACAGGTGCCAACTGCTGTGGCTTTCTGCAGTGTGCAGACCGACAAGGAGGGCAGGGGTGAAGACTGGGTGGAAGATGATGTGGAAGACGATGAGGTCCTCGACCCCACATGGAATCAAAATCATGCGAGTGACCTGTCTAGCTCGGAGGAAGAGGCGGTGGTCGCACAGAGCCACCAGCACAGCAGAAGAGGGAGCAGGGTGCAAAAGTGGAGCGGCCATCCCCTAGTCAGCACGCCTGCTACTGCCCACCGCAGCAAGGGACCGAGCACACGAAAGCCAGCTCCAAGGAGTTCCCTGGCGAGGCAGTTCTTCAGACAATGTGCTGACGACAAGACACCAGTGGTTTGCACACTGTGCAATCAGAGCCTGAAGCGAGGCATAAACGTTGTCAACCTGAGCACAACCTGCATGACCAGGCATTTAAGTGCAAAGCACGAGCTGCAGTGGCGTAGACACCTCAAAAACAAAGAAAGGTCTCTGTCTCCTCCTGCTTCCTCTTCTGCTGCAGTCTCGGCCTCTTCATCCCCCTCTGGAGTGAAAGTGGCACCTGCCACCCCGCAAACAGAGGATCTGCCAGCAACGCCACCACCTGGGTCACCAAGCATCTCCACAATGTCCCATGGAAGCGTTCAGCTCTCTATCTCCCAAACACTGGAGAGAAAGAGGAAGTACCCCCTACCCACCCGCAATCCCTGGCCCTGAATGCCCGCATTTCAAAATTACTGGCATTTGAAATGCTGTCATTCCGTCTGGTGGAGACAGAGTTTTAAAAGACTTATGGTGGTGGCTGTCCCACAGGGGGGCAAACACCACTCTGCGCAGGAGCTGTGGACGGGACTTGAACAACAGACCAATGAGTGGTTAGTGCCAGAGAGCCACAAGCCCAGCCTGGTGGTGTGCGATAATGGGTGAAATCTCGTAGCAGCACTGGCCCTAGCCAGTTTGACACACATCCCTTGCCTGGCGCATGTGCTGAATTTGGTGGTGCAGAGGTTCCTTAAAAATTACCCCGATATGTCAGAGCTGCTGCACAATTGTCCAGCCAGGGCACAGTTCTGAAAGATGACGAAGTGGAGGAGATGGAGGAGGAGGAACCGTGTTCACAGCAGGGTGGCACCCAAACCAGCTCATGGCCATCACTGGCCATGGCCATCGTGGCTGGGGGGATACAAAGGACACAGACGATACACCTCCCACAGAGGACAGCTTTTTGTTTCCGCTGAGCAGCCTGGCACACATGAGCAATTACATGCTGCAGTGTCTCAAGAACGACCGCCGAGTTGGACACATTCTAACTTGTGCTGATTACTGGGTGGCCACGCTGCTGAATCCCTTTTGCAAGGATAATGTACCATCCTTAATTCCGTCACTGGAGCGTGATCGTAAGATGCGCGAGAACAAGCACACACTGGTAGATGCGCTGCTGGTGGCATTCCCACCTGACAGTGGGGGCTCAGTGGAAGCACAAGGCGAAGGCAGAGGAGGAGGAAGAGGTTGCCAACACAGCTGGGGAACCGCCCGCACCTCAGAAGGCAGGGTTAGCATGGCCAAAATGTGGAAATGCTTTGTCAGCACCCCACAACAACCAGCCCTATCAGCTGATATGGTACGTCTTAGCAGGAGGCAGCATTTCAGCAACATGGTGGAGCAGTATGTGTGCACACGCCTATACATACTGAATTATGGGTCTGCCCCCTTCAAATTGTGGGTCTCCAAATTGGGCACATGGCCTGAGCTTGCCCTTGACGCCCAGAAGGAGCTGGCCTGCCCTGCAGTCAGTGTATTGTCTGAACATGTGAGCACAGCAGGGGGGGTTATCGCAGACAAGCGCAGCCGTCTGTCCACAGCCAATGTGAACAAGCTCATGTTCATTAGAATTAACCAGGCATGGATCCCACAGGACTTGTCCATACCTTGTGCAGAATAGAAACGCATGCCGACATTACCCAGCCATTGTTATACTCTAGTGCAATTGCTCATTGTTGTATTTTTTATATTTTCCACTCTTTTGGGGTGTACCCTAATTTAAACAAAAAAAATAAAAAATAAACCAAAAACCAGGGTTGGCTACCTCCTCCTCCTCCACCACTGCTTCCACCTACAACGCTATGTCCACTGCCTCCTCAACCTCCTACTCCATATGGACCCCCACCTCATAGATCAAGATTATTATTTTTAATTTTTACGTATTTTATTTTAAGTCATTTCACTAATTTGTCTGTTACATTATATATATATTGTTGGGTGACATATGCCAAATTTTGGGCTGTGATATACCCCTGCTCTACATTGTGCGCAGGGAAATACATTTCACTAATTTGTCTGTTACATTACCGGGGGAAATTCCCAAATTTTTGGCTGTGATATACCCCTGCTCTACCTAGTAGATAGGGAAATACATTTCACTAATTTGTCTGTTACATTATCCGGTGAAATTACCAAAGTTTAGCTGTGATATACCCCTGCTCTACATAGTGGACAATGTAATACATTTCACTAATTTGTCTGTTAGATTGTTGGGTGACATTCACCAATTTTTGGCTGTGATATACCCCTGCTCTACCTAGTGGACAAGGAAATACATTTCACTAATTCGTCTGTTATATTGTTGGGTGACAGTACATTTGCGGCCTACACTGCATTTAGGACAGTACGAATGGTGAGGCCAGAACAAGTACAGAATATAGTATATTGGGGGCTGACAGTGCCTACAGTTCCTTTGCATTGTCTCCCACCCAGTCCCCTGCTGAAAGATCAGAGTTGGCACCTACAGCCCATGGCCATCTGTATTTCAACTCATCCCTTTCAAATCAGGCAAGCAGTCTGATCCCCAAGTCATGCAGCAGTCTGGTATGCTTTTTTGATGACTCTGCTGGAAGGGTTTCCGTGGGCCATCCACATAGCTCTGCACCAGAAGTGGAAGATATTGAGTGCACTGATGCCCACCCACTTATGTTTCAGGATGAAGACATAGGAAGACCACGGCAGCACGTCTCTGATGATGAGGGTGGGTGGAAGATCATGTGGAGGATGATGAGGTACTAGACCCCACATGGAATCAAGGTCATACAAATGACCTGTCTAGTTCAGAGGAAGAGGTGGTGGTCGCACAGAGGCACCAGCACAGCAAAAGAGGGAGCAGGGTGCAAAAGCGTCTTGGGTGACATTTTACCATTTTTGCCGTGAATAAACTCCTGCTCTGCATAGGTGACAGGGACATAAATTTCAAAAAATCGTCTGTTACATTGTCAGGTGACATTTTACCAATTTTGCCATATACAAACCCCTGCTCTGCATAGGTGACAGGGACCAAATGTTTGTAAAATCGTCTGTTCAATTGTTGGGTGACATGAACCCAGTTTTGCCATGAATAAACCCCTGCTCTGCATAGTTGACAGGGACCGAAATATAAAAAAAAATGTCTGTTCCATTGGTGAGTGACATTAACCCATTATCGTGCGCCCCCTCCTTTCGATCGATCCTTCCGATTTAACAACTTGTCCCACATTTTCGCTCGATCACATTTCAGCCATTGACCTCCTTTGGATGAGGTCTCCCTTTCTCACGCTCCCTCTCCGGCTTGGAACCCTGATTCGCCGCTAACTGTGATCAACATGGTAGGTGGAGAGAAGAACATCGAAAGTTGATAGAGAAGATATCCAATTGGATCGTGGACGTCACGGGGATGTGTGATCAGGCATAAGTTATTAGTGATGGACGAACGCGATCAAATGTTCGCTAACCGCAAGTTCGCGGCGGGTCCCATTAATTTTAAGATGTTTTATTCAAATTTGCAATCTCCGTTAATTATTTTTTTCAATGCAAAATATTGGCAATATAATTTTTGCGTACACGCATGCACACACCTGTTATAATTCATTTTTCCAATACCGTTTGTCACTTTGTGTAGCAGAAGGAAGCAGCAAAACAGCAAACAAATGCTGCAGTACCCAAATGCACTATATAGAAAGTATATTATTGCTATGCACCCCATTTCTATCAGTTTTTTTGGGGGGGCGACTGGTATATCACACCAATTATAATAATTTTTTCCAATATTATTTGTCACTGTGTGTAGCAGAGGGAACACAGCAAAACCGCAAACAAATGCTGCAGTACCCAAATGCACTATATAGAAAGCATATTATTGGTATATAACACCCCGCTTCTATCAGTTTTTTGGGGGGGCGACTGGTATATCACTCCAGTTATAATAAATTTTTCTAATTGCGTTTGTTACTCTGTGTATCTGCAGTATCGTTTCAGAACCGCTCACCACTAGTGATGTCCCGAACTATTCGCTGGCGAACAGTTCACGGCGAATATGGCTTGTTCACGTTCGCCGCGGTGGACAAACATATGCGATGTTCGGTCCGCCCCCTATACATCATCATTGAGCAAACTTTGACCCTGTACCTCACAGTCAGCAGACACATTCCAGCCAATCAGCAGCAGACCCTCCCTCCCAGACACTCCCATCTCCTCGACAGCATCCATTTTAGATTCATTCGGAAGCTGCATTCTAAGTGAGAGGAGGGACAGTGTAGCTGCTGCTGATCTAATAGGGAAATCAATAGCTAGGGCAGTGTTCTGTGTCCACAGACTCATCTGCTGTAAGGACAGCATCCTGACAGCACCCCCCAAAAGCCCTTTTTAGGGCTGGTACATCAGTCTGCTTTATATATATATATATATATATATATATATATATATATATTGCAGTTGCCTGACTGTGTGTGAGAGGCTGCAGGCCTACAGACTGTACTGTGTGCACACCACTAATATAGGGTGTCACAGTATCTTGCAGATAAAAAAAGTCAATTTATTATTTTGTTTTTAAATATAATCGCAGTTGCCAGACAGTGAGAGGCTGCAGGCTCACAGACTGTACTGTGTGCACACTATTTATACAGGGTGTCACAATATCTTGCAGATAAAACTAAAGTCAATTTATTTTTTCTCTGTGATATAATCGCAGTTGCAAGCCAGTAAGTGTCTGGCCCACAGACTGTATTGTGGCCACTGGCCAGGCCACCACTCATACCATTACAGGGTGTCACAATACCTTGCAGATAAAACTAAAGTCAATTTATTTTTTCTCTGTGATATAATCGCAGTTGCAAGCCAGTGAGTGTCTGGCCCACAGACTGTACTGTGGCCACTGGTCATACTGTTATAGGGTGTCACAATACCTTGCAGATAAAACTAAAGTCAATTTATTTTTTCTCTGTGATATAATTGCAGTTGCAAGCCAGTGAGTGTCTGGCCCACAGACTGTACTGTGGCCACTGGCCAGACCACCACTCATACCGTTACAGGGTGTCACAATACCTTGCAGATAAAACTAAAGTCAATTTATTTTTTTCTCTGTAATAAATATAATCGCAGTTGCAAGCCAGTGAGTGTTTGGCCCACAGACTGTACTGTGGCCACTGGCCAGGCCACCACTCATACCGTTACAGGGTGTCACAATACCTTGCAGATAAAACTAAAGTCAATGTATTTTTTATCTGTAATAAATATAATCGCAGTTGCAAGCCAGTGAGTGTCTGGCCCACAGACTGTACTGTGCCCACTGCCCCCCACTTATATAGCGTGGCACAGTACCTTGCATGCATAATACCACTTATCTAAAAAAAAAATGACAGGCAGTGGCAGGCCACCCCGCAGGGGCCGTCGTGGTCGCGGTGCTGTGATTTCCACCTGCCCTGGAATAATTCCCAGTGTTCAGAGGCCACGTACCCTGAACCCGAAAAATTCTGAGGACATAGTTGACTGGCTTACACAGGACACCCAATCTTCAACAGCTTCCGCTAAGAACCTTGACACCCCATCCTCCTCCAGCTCAGCTTTGGTCACCTGCTCTCAAGTTACCACTTTCCCGCCCGCCACCACCACCACCACTACCACCACTACCACCACAGCCACCACAGCCGCTTCACTTGATCCGTCAGAGGAGTTATTTACACATCAGTTAGATGAAATTAGTGATGCGCAACCATTATTGCCAGAGGATGTAGATAACAGGGATATGTCTCAGTCAGGCAGCATTACACATATGGACGTACAGACGTGGACAAAATTGTTGGTACCCTTTGGTCAATGAAAGAAAAAGTCACAATGGTCACAGAAATAACTTTAATCTGACAAAAGTAATAATAAATTAAAATTCTATAAATGTTAACCAATGAAAGTCAGACATTGTTTTTCAACCATGCTTCAACAGAATTATGTAAAAAAATAAACTCATGAAACAGGCATGGACAAAAATGATGGTACCCCTAGAAAACACAGAACATAATGTGACCAAAGGGACATGTTAATTCAAGGTGTGTCCACTAATTAGCATCACAGGTGTCTACAACCTTGTAATCAGCCATTGGGCCTATATATATGGCTCCAGGTAATCACTGTGTTGTTTGGTGATATGGTGTGTACCACACTCGACATGGACCAGAGGAAGCAAAGGAAAGAGCTGTCTCAAGAGATCAGAAAGAAAATTATAGACAAGCATGTTAAAGGTAAAGGCTATAAGACCATCTCCAAGCAACTAGATGTTCCTGTGAGTACAGTTGCACATATTATTCATAAGTTTAAGATCCATGGGACTGTAGCCAACCTCCCTGGACGTGGCCGCAGGAGGAAAATTGATGACAAATCTAAGAGACGGATAATCCGAATGGTAACAAAAGAGCCTAGAAAGACTTCTAAAGAGATTCAAGGTGAACTTCATGCTCAAGGAACATCAGTGTCAGATCGCACCATCCGTCGTTGTTTGAGCCAAAGTGGACTACATGGGAGACGACCAAGGAGGACACCATTGTTGAAAACGAATCATAAAAAAGCAAGACTGGAATATGCCAAACTACATGTTGACAAGCCACAAAGCTTCTGGGAGAATGTCCTGTGGACAGATGAGACAAAAATCAAAGTTTTTGCCAAGGCACATCAGCTGTATGTTCACAGACGAAAAAATGAAGCATATCAAGAAAAGAACACTGTCCCTACTGTGAAACATGGAGGAGGCTCTGTTATGTTCTGGGGCTGCTTTGCTGCGTCTGGCACAGGGTGTCTTGAATCTGTGCAGGGTACAATGAAATCTCAAGACTATCAAGGAATTCTAGAGAGAAATGTACTAGCCAGTGTCAGAAAGCTTGGTCTCAGTCGCAGGTCATGGGTCTTGCAACAGGACAATGACCCAAAACACACCGCTAAAAACACCCAAGAATGGCTAAGAGGAAAAAATTGGACTATTCTAAAGTGGCCTTCTATGAGCCCTGACCTCAATCCTATTGAGCATCTTTGGAAGGAGCTGAAACATGCAGTCTGGAAAAGGCACCCTTCAAACCGGACACAACTGGAGCAGTTTGCTCATGAGGAGTGGGCCAAAATACCTGCTGAGAGGTGCAGATGTCTCATTGACAGTTACAGGAAGCGTTTGATTGCAGTGATTGCCTCAAAAGGTTGCGCAACAAAATATTAAGTTAGGGGTACCATCATTTTTGTCCATGCCTGTTTCATGAGTTTATTTTTTTACATAATTCTGTTGAAGCATGGTTGAAAAACAATGTCTGACTTTCATTGGTTAACATTTATAGAATTTTAATTTATTATTACTTTTGTCAGATTAAAGTTATTTCTGTGACCATTGTGACTTTTTCTTTCATTGACCAAAGGGTACCAACAATTTTGTCCACGTCTGTACAGTGTGATGATGATGATGATGATGTTGTACTCGCTGCTGCTTCCTTTGCTGAGGTGTCAGATACAAGTGAAGTGGTTGATGATGACAATGTGTCCGTGGATGCCTGCTCGAAGAGAAGAAGAAGAGGGGGAAAGTTCAGAAGGGGAGACAGAGAGAAGGAGGAGATGAGTTAGAAGCAGGGGGAAGTCGTCGCAAGGAGCTAGTGGCACAGTCAGACAGCATGTATCGGCACCCGGGGTCAGCCAGACAGCACACCAATCAATGCATGCTGTTGCCACCACCAGAATGCTGTCATTGCAAAGCTCAGCAGTGTGGCATTTTTTGTGTGTGTCTGCCTCTGACAACAGCGATGCCATTTGCAACCTGTGCCAAAAGAAACTGAGTCGTGGGAAATTCAACACCCACCTAGGTACAACTGCTTTGCGAAGACACATGATCGCACATCACAAACGCCTATGGGATCAACACATGATGACGAGTAGAAGCAGCACACAAGCTCAAAGCCACCATCCTCCTCCTGGTCCAGCATCTTCAGCCACGTCAACCACTGCTGTCCTAGTTGCCCCCTCTCAACCACCGCCACTTTGCCTCTCACCTTCAGCAGTTCCTTCTCATCTGCCCACAGTCAGGTGTCTGTCAAGGGAATGTTTGAGCGTAAGAAGCCAACGTCACAGAGTCACCCCCTTGCCCGGCGTCTGACAGCTGGCTTGACGGAATTCTTAGCCCACCAGCTTTTACCATACCAGCTGGTGGAGTCTGAGGCCTTCAAAAAATGTGTCGCTATTGGGACACCACAGTGGAAGGTACCCGGACAAATTTTTTTTTTCAAAAAAGGAAATCCCAAATCTCTACTCTGTTATTGAAAAGGAAGTCATGGCATCTCTGGCATACAGTGTTGGCGCAAGGGTCTATCTGACCACTGATACCTGGTCTGCAAAGCATGGACAGGGCAGGTATATCACGTACACTGCGCATTGGGTCAACCTGCTGACGGCTGACAAGCATGGAATGTGTGGCTCTGCAGTGGAGTTGGTGACACCGCCACGACTTGCAGGCAGGCCTACTGCCACCTCCTCTACTCCTCCTACTCCATCCTTATCCATAACCTCCTCGGCTGAGTCCTCTTCTGCTGCGGCGTCTGGCTGCACATCAACTGAATCCCCCCAGCTCCCCAGGGGCTATTCCACATCCCGATACGACAGTGTCTTGCCTGAAAGCAGAGAGCCACACCGGACCAGCACTCCTGACCGCCCTGAACGCACAGGTGGATCAGTAGCTGACCCCGCACCAACTGGAGATCGGCAAAATGGTGTGTGACAATGGAAGCAATTTGTTGGCGGCATTGAATTTGGGCAAGTTGTCACATGTGCCGTGCATGGCACATGTGTTGAATCTTATCGTACAACACTTTGTGTCTAAGTACCCAGGCTTACAGAACGTCCTCAAGCAGGCCAAGAAGGTGTGTGGCCATTTAAGGCATTCCTACACGGCCATGGCGCACTTTTCCGATATTCAGCAGCAAAACAACATGCCAGTGAGGCGCTTGATTTGCAACAGCCCGACACTTTGGAATTCCACACCCCTAATGTTCGACCGCCTGCTCCAACAAGAAAAAGCCATCAATGAGTATTTGTATGACCGGGGTGCTAGGACAGCCTCTGCGGATTTTTTTTGCCATGTTACTGGACGCTCATGCGCAATGCCTGTAGGCTCATGTGTCCTTTTGAGGAGGTGACAAATCTAGTCAGTCGCACCGAAGGCACCATCAGCGACCTCATCCCATTTGTTTTCTTCCTTGAGCGTGCCCTGAGAAGAGTGCTGTATCAGGCTGTAGATGAGCGTGACGAGGAAGAAGAAGAGTTGTGGTCACCATCACCACCAGAAACAGCCTTGTCATCATCGCTTGCCGGACCTGCGGCAACGCTGGGAGAGGAGTATGAGGAAGAGGAGTCAGAGGAGGAATGTGGCTTTGAGGAGGAGGAAGACCAACCACAGCAGGCATCCCAGGGTGCTCGTTGTTGTAACCTATCTGGGACCCGTAGTGTTGTACGTGGCTGGGAGGAAGAACAGACCGTCAATGACATCAGTGAGGACGAGGAACGGGAAATGAGTAGCTCGGCATCCAACCTTGTGCAAAAGGGGTCTTTCATGCTGTCATGTCTGTTGAGGGACCCTCGTATAAAAAGGATGAAGGAGAACGACCTGCACTGGGTGGCCATGCTACTAGACCCCCGGTATAAGCAGAAAGTGGCGGAAATGTTACCAAATTACCAA
Source organism: Bufo gargarizans (assembly GCF_014858855.1). NCBI lineage: Eukaryota > Metazoa > Chordata > Amphibia > Anura > Bufonidae > Bufo > Bufo gargarizans. The sequence continues at coordinate 327,383,690 of NC_058082.1, read as the reverse complement.
AAGTCAGAAAGGATGCAGCAGTTCGAAACCAAACAAAAAAATATGCTTTACACAGCTTATAAGGGGGATGTCACAGCACGACGGGAATCTAACTGGGGAAGAGGTGAAAGTAATCCTCCTCCTACCACGACCACGGCGGCAAGGACAGGACGCTTTACAGATGTGTTGTTGATGGAGGACATGCAGAGCTTTTTCAGTCCTACATATAGCCCTTCGGGATCCAGCCTTAGAGAACGACTCGACCGACAGATAGCAGACTACCTCGCCTTAACTGCAGATATCGACACTCTGAGGAGCGATGAACCCCTTGACTACTGGGTGTGCAGGCTTGACCTGTGGCCTGAGCTATCCCAGTTTGCGATAGAACTTCTGGCCTGCCCAGCTTCAAGTGTCCTGTCAGAAAGGACCTTCAGTGCAGCAGGAGGCATTGTCACTGACAAGAGAAGTCGCCTCGGTCAAAAAAGTGTTGATTACCTCACCTTCATTAAGATGAATGAGGATGCAAAAACAAAACAAACAAAAAAAAGGCACATGCAAGTGTAAATTCCCCTTGGTAATTGTTACCTTGTTGAGGTGAAGGGGCTTGCGTATCACAATGAAGCGATCATCACCTCTATGAGTATGTTGGCAATGTTGCCACACCCTAGATGATAAGGCTGTTGCTTCATTATGATCAGACCAAAAGCGATCGGCTGGATAATTTTTCATAGAAAAAAAATTATTATTTTTTTTTTAAGTTGTATGGGGTTTTTAATACATAAAATAAAAAAAATTATAATAAAGTCTCTAAATAGTTTATTAGAAATAATGCAGACAATTTAAAAAATCCCCATCAATTCCAATACAAAGCAAGTACAGAGCTCAGAACTAAATTATTTCAGGATGTCGTAATGGTTTGTTAATTCGACAATGGTTAATCAATTCGACACACATTTCCGGATAGGGGATGTAACAGGGATTAAACTCATAGGAATAGTACTAGTTAAGACACCACTCATATAGGGTGTCACAGCACATTGCTCCGTGCACGCGCAGTGCCCCAACTTTGGAGTAGGAGGACCGACCAAGATGCTTTTTCCATCTCCCGGTTCAGTTTGGTGTATCAGAGTTTGGTCTTCTGTCACTGTGAAGGCAGTCGAAGGTACCCAGCCTAAATTTTTTTTCACCAAAGGCAATCCCTGATATGGGACGTAACAGGGATTAAACTGATAAGAATAGTACTAGTTAAGACACCACTCATATCGTGTGGCAGAGTACATTGCACGGCACACACGCAGTGCCCCAAATTGGAAGTAACAAGAAGGACGCACACAGATAAATCACATTTCTGCAAGGAGTTTGCCAACTTTTGACAACTGTTTGCGGTTGTCTAAAATCCATTCAATTCACGTCCTGATAAGGGACGTAACAGGGATTAAACTGATGAGAATAGTACTACAGAAAATACCACTCATATCGGGTGTGAGAGTAAATTGAACGGCGCAGACACAGTGACCGTGGATTCAAACAAAGGGGAGGGAGCCAGCGTTTTTTTAACCATCTCCCCGTTTGAAAAATCAATTCAATAAGTGAACCCCAGAATGGGGATGTAACAGGGATTAAACTAATGAGAAGAGAACTACAGAAAATTGCACTCGTATCGGGTGTGAGAGTAAATTGCACGGCGCAGACGCAGTGACCTTGGATTCAAACAAAGGGGATGGAGCCAGCGTTTTTTTAACCATCTCCCCGTTCAAAAAAAAAATTAAATTCACCTTTTGTGGTCCCTTGGTGTTGTACGTGGCTGGGTGGAGGAAAAAACCTTCAATGACATCAATGGGACATGGCTAGCTTGGTATCCAACCTTGTGCAAATGGGGAGTTTGCGGTTAGGCAAATGGACTGTTTGTGGTTGTTTGCGGTGCATTAAAAGGGGAGCTTGGTCTGTCAATGTCTGTGAAGCGGGTGCAACCCTTACACTGCCTGATCGATACAACATCATACCTGATCGTATTACACACACTGAATGTTTTAAACCACGTTGTTCAAAAAAAAATTGGATTGTTAGGTGATTTATGCCCTTTATGGATTAAAACCCAACTCTGCGTCAACTATGTAATTTTCCATGGGAGTTTTGCCATGGATCCTCCTCCGGCATGCCACAGTCCAGGTGTTAGTCCCCTTGAAACAACTTTTCCATCACTACTTTGGCTAGAAAGAGTCCCTGTGGGATTTAAAATTCGCCTGCCTATTGAGGTCTATGGCAGTTCACCCGGTTTGCCCGTTCGCAAACATTTGAGGAAATTTGCGTTCGCCGTTCGCAAACTGAAAATTTTATGTTTGAGAAATCTCTACTCACCACTGATGCACAATACAAATCCACTATAATATGCTTTCTATGTTAAAAAGTATATTATTAGTGTATTACACCCCTCTGTACTGCACACCTATCAATAGTACACCTATACCAGCCCTTAAAAGGACTTTTGTGGACCTATTTGATAGCATTTTTGTCCCTAACAGTCTGTACCTGCTCCACACAGCAACCTTTCCCTACACTGACAAAAGACTGAATGTAAAATGGCGGCCAGATTGGGTCTATTCATAAGGTAGGGGGTATGTCCATGTGCTGAAACTTTTCAATTGGCTGTCCTGTACCACCTGATGGATGTGTCATGGGTCAAAGTTCTTCACAATGTAAAAGAATATGGCGGGTGCGAATATAGCCATATGTTTGCATGATCGGTGAATCGCGATCGAGCAAAGTTTGCTGCGAACCAACCGCCGGGCGAACCGCAAGGCCATCACTAGAAGTTATCTAGAGTCAATAGAGTAACATTCCCTGTATTTTTTATTAATCATTCAAATAGCAGGGCATCTTAAGAGTCCTGTATTGTTATTTATCGTCACTACCTCCCCGAGTCGGAAGTGGGTAATTGCTGCGCTCCCCCTCCTTTACTTGGAAGCTTCTGCTTCATTAATTTGTCCCACATTTCCGCTCGATCACATTTAATTTCATCCATTGATCTCCCTTGGATGTGGTCTCTCTTTCTCAGGCTCCCTCTCGGGCCTGGAACCCTGATTCCCTACTACCCGTGATCACCATGGTAGGCACAGAAAAGAACATCGAAAGTTGATAGAGAAGATATCAAATTGGATCGTGGACGTCAGGGGGACGTGCGACATGGTGGAGCAGTATGTGTGCACACGCCTACACGAACTGACTGATGGGTCTCCAAATTGGGCACATGGCCTGATCTTGCCCTTTACGCCTTGGAGGTGCTGGCCTGCCCTGCAGCCAGTGTATTGTCTGAATGTTTGTTTAGCATGGCTGGAGGGGGTTATCACAGGTTATATTTCCTAATGTTTTGGGGTGTACCCTAATTTAAACAAAAAATAAATCAAAAATGAAAACCAAAAACCAGCTACCTCCTCCTCCTCCACCGCCACTTCCACCTACACCGCCACATCCACCGCCTCCTCAACCTCCTACTCCTAGATCAAGATTATTATTTGTATTTTTTTTAACGTATTTTATGTTATTTTAAGTCATTTCCATATCCACATTTGTTTGCAGAGCACTTGCCATGCTTTTAACCACATTTTGCTGCCATTTGCCTTTCCATTACTTTTTTTAGAGCCATTTTAATGCTCCAAAGTTAGGTTCCCCATTGTCTTCAATAGGGTTCGGGGTCAAGTTAGGTTCAAGTTCGGGTCCCGAATTCAAACTTTTTTGTGAAGTTCGGCCAAACCCGTTGAACCCGAACAACCAGGTGTCCGCCCAACTCTAGTAAAGAAGCTTTGACGCTTCTAGAGACTTTTTCTTCTCAAGTCGTATGCAGTGCCTTTTGAGGGCATATTACATGGAACAGTTTTTTACAGTATTTTTTGTATGGTCCATTTATATATTTGTATAGGTTATTTATGTCTCCCCTTATACGTCTTTTCTCAAGACTAAATAAATTGAATTATTTTAATCTTTCTTCATAACTAAGGCTACTTTCACACCTGCGTTAGGTGCGGATCCGTCTGGTATCTGCACAGACGGATCCGCACCTATAAATGCAAACGCTGGTATCCGTTTAGTACGGATCCGTCTGCATAACTAAGTAAAATAAAAGTCTAAGTGTAAGTCAAACGGATCCGTCCTGACTTACATTGAAAGTCAATGGGGGAAAGATCTGTTTACAATTGCAAAAATATTGTGTCAATGTAAACGGATCTGTCCCCATTGACTTACATTGCAAGTCAGAAGGGACCCGTTTGGCTCCACACCGCCAGGTGGACACCAAAACGCTGCAAGCAGCGTTTTGGTGTCCTCCTCCAGAGCGGAATGGAGGCGGAACGGAGCCAAACTGATGCATTCAGAACGGATCCTTATCCATTCAGAATGCATTGGGGCTAAACTGATCCGTTTGGGGCCGCTTGTGAAGAACTTGAAACGGATCCCATCTCTAGCTGTTGCAAAACTACAAATCCCATCATGCCCTGCTGTAGGCTGATAGCTGTAGGCAGACTGGACATACTGGGAGTTGTAGTTTTACAACAGCTGGAGAGCTGCAGTTTGCTTATCCCTCCCCTAGGACATATAAAGCACAGAGATTATTACTACCAAGATGCATAACTTTACATTTGTCCACATTGAACCTCATTTGCAAAATTAATGTCCAAACACTCAGAGTGCTCAAGTCCAGTGATGAGCGGCAGGAGCAATATTCAAATTTGCGACAGTTCACAAATATTTAGGCAAATATTCGTCATATATTTGTGAATTCGCAAATTCGTGATCTCCAGTCATTATTTTGTTCATTGCAAAAATCGGCAATTGGGAAATTTGAGATAAAAAAAAAAAATTATATTGCAGCCTTCTCATTGGCCCACAAGCAAGAAGCGGGAGGGATCATGGGTACTGATGAAAACAAAATCTAGAATATTCGTGTTTACGAAGATATAGCACTATATTCTAGATATTCGCAATAAAAATTTGCGATTAGAATATTTAATAAAAAACTAACAAACACAGTAACTACTCCCCTTGTACCATTCCTGAAGCTCACAGTCCTCTGAGCTTTAATAACTGTTTTGTCATGTAAACTAATTTGCATAAACATGGGCATATGGGAAATAAATACTAATTAGCAGCAGAATCTGCCTTGTTTTTTAGCTGAAACACTATTTGCATGTCTTTCCCATATGCCCATGTTTATGCAAATTCATTTTCATGACAAAGCAGTATTAAAAGGTGAATAAATAAATGTTAGAACAATTAAAAAACTGAAAACTTATGCAGCCCTCCTAAGCAGTGAAAGAAGAGTTAGCTGGTATCCAAAAAATAATAATGCACTTTTGTCACCCTAATGATAATGATCTAGGTGTGCAGGTCCCCCAAGCCATCCAACAGGATTCAAGCAACTTTGAGACTTATCAGCTCTATGAGCGATGAGCTTGAATGTTTTATTGCACTTAAGGCTGCCATTGTAAGGTATACTGACTGTATGTTTTTCTTGGATAGATTGTTGGCTTGCGCATACATGGCTTTTGGCTTATAGCCTGTGCGATTATCTGTTCTATGTTTTTTCTTGCATTTCATAAATAATAATATAGAATCTATCAAAGGAAATTGTAAATGTTAGGTAAAATAATAACTTTTAAATAAATTTGTTAATTATAGGTAAAAAATAACTATCAAAAAAAGTTTATTAATGATAGGAAAAATAGTCAGTGACTGTAGGGATCAGAGCCTTCTCTAATGTTTACAGTATATATAATATCCCTCCTCCCTGTAGGCTCTTGCTCTCATTGTGCTCCTCTAATTTCAAAATGGCTTGCACAGCGCTGCTGATCCCCCTTCCGCCCCGATCTGATTCTGGATGGCCAAGCGGCTGGCATCGTGTCATTATACAGCTGAGACTAGCGGTCCATAGGGACCGCTGTATGGGAAGGGTTAAGAGGAAGAGATCCCCCTATCCCCCTATCCCCCTATCCCCCTATCCCCCTATCCCCCTATCCCCCTATCCCCCTATCCCCCTATCCCCCTATCCCCCTATCCCCCTATCCCCCTATCCCCCCTGGCTGCTACTGTGCAGTTGTAGTGATCCCCATGCTTGACCAGTTCACAGAGGGAGAGGGCTCCATCCATCCCCCATTTGCACACTGTGATACTGTGGCAGGGTCTTAATAGTTACCATGGCAACCAGATGCCTTCATAGGCTTCCTGCTTGCCATGGTATACCTAAGCCTGATCAGGCTTAGTGTAATGTCACAATACACTGCAGTACACTGTATAGTGTACTGCAGTGTATTATAGAGGTATCAGACCCACTGGATCTTCAAGTGAAAAAAAAATAAAAAATCTAATTTCTTCCTATAACCTCACATTTATAATTGATTAAAAAAAAAAAAAAAAATGCACTACACAGGTTTGATATCACCATGTTTGTAACAACCTGATCTATGAAAGGGTTATGTTACTTTCCCCACATGGTGAACACCATAAAAAATAAATAACTAAAAACTAGTGCCCCCTTCATACAGTATAACCCCCAGTGGGGGACATTAGGGGTCATTATTCTGTATGGGGGGGTAACTGGGGATCGTTATTCTGAATAAAGGGCCACTGTTGGGTCATTATACCGTGTGGGTGGCCCACTGAGATTTATTACCTAAGGGCCCACATGAACCTGGAGCCAACCCTGGATCCATGTTGTATTTGTCCCTAATAAAGTGCCCTTAGACACAGGCCCAAAATATACCTCTCTATGACAGATATTAAACCTAGGTGTACAAAGGTTTCAAAAAATGAACTAATTAACAAGCCTATTGTAATATAACCAAAGAAAGCTACAAGATATGAATAAACTCATTCTAGGGAACCAAAAGAGTCAGGACACAAGATGACATGTTCTTTATGTGCTATTCCCTTTGACATAATAAAACACAATGTTATGAGACTATTTTGCAGACTATAGGTGACAAGAATAATATAGCTAATAGAGCATGAATATAATGTAGTTAATGAGGCAGCGATCCTCTCCTTTCTGCCCACTTCTCATGTTCCTGCTAATCTTTATGTAGGTACTATAACATGTTGATGTATTGTGCTGTTAATGAGCGAATTAACAAGTCTATTGTTTTCTGCTCCCCTTCCCCCACAAACACACACATGGTAGAGGACATGTGGACAGAAATGGCAGGAGTACTGTACACTGAAGGATTTCTTTAGCTCTTTCCGGGTTTATAGGGGAAACATTCCCATATGTCTACTTCATGATTTGATCATTTTGAAAATTACATTTTATTTTTTCGGGACATTAGAAGGCCCGAAGGCCTAATGACATTTAAGGACCAGGAGCTGCACCCGCCCGATCAGCTGCAGGGGACTGGCTGTTCCCATTAGCCGGACCTATGCTGTATGCACCGCATTGGTGAAAACAGAAATGCCAGCACATTAACCCTACCGATGCCGCGGTCAGCGTGTCATGGTGTGTGGAGGGAGCTCCCTCCACTTCCACATCGGGTCCCAGCACTGCTGTGACGAGGACCCGTTGGCAGGGAAGGCAGCCCGATGCACAGGCATCGAGTCTGCCTTCCTTGTAAGCCTGTAAGATCCAACCCCCTGGATCTCATTGGCAGGAGGCTGAAAAGGGTGCTACAGTTTGTAATACACTTATAGCCAATGCATTATAATAGAGTAATGTAATGCATTGTACAAGGGATCAGACCACCAAAAGTTGTGATAGACATATTAGGTATCGCCAAATCCGTAAAGACCTGCTCTATAAAAATATCACATTATATGCCCCCTCAGGTGAATGCTATAAAAAAAAAATATATATGCCAAAATAGCCATTTTTTCACCTTGAATCACAAAAAGTGTAATACCATGTGATCAAAAAGTCTTATGTACCCCAAAATAGCACCAATCAAACCATTATGTCATCCAGGAAAAATAAAGCCCTTACCCAAAAAAATAAATACAAATATACAGTTTAAAAATGATTTCACTGTGTAAAAATTAATAAAAATAAAAATTATAGACATATTTGGTATTGCCGTGTCCGTAACAACCTGCTCTATAAAAATACCAGATTATATGCCCCCCTCAGGTGAATGCTGTAAAAATAAATAAAAAAAATCTATGCCAAAACAGCCACCCCTTTTGAAAATGGAAAATTTGGGGCTAAAGCAACATTTTATTGGAAGAAATGAAACTTCATTTTCACAGTCAAGTGTTTTCAAATTCCATAAAACGCTTAGGGGGTCAACGTGTTCAGACACCTTAATATATTCTTTGAAGGGTGTAGTTTCCAAAATAAGGGTCACTTTTTGAGAGTTTCCACTGTAGGGGTACATCAGGGTCTCTTCAAACAAAATGTCCGGGGTCTCTTTTTCAAAATGGTGCCTAAAAACCATTCTAGCAAAATCTGCCTCCAAAATCCATATGGCGCTCCTTTCCTTCTGACCACTGCCACGTGCCCATAGAGCAGTTTACCACCATATATATTTTTTTTTCTGTAAACTGCAGAATCAGAGTAATGCATATTGAGGTTTATTTTGCTGTTGATCCTTGCTATGTGGCAAGAAAAAATTGATTAACATGACAAATTTGCATAAAATATTACATTTTTAAATTTTGCCTCCGGGGTTAACAAACTTTGTAACATCAGTTTTGAATAATTTGAGGGGTGTAGTTTTCTAAAATAGGGGTTTTTATGGGTGGTTTCCATTATGTAAGCCCCTCAAAATCACTTTATAACTGAATTGGTACTTAAAAAAAGTTTTTGGGAAATTTTGTTGAATATTTGAAAAATGGCTTCTAAACTTCTAAGCCTTCTAATGTCCTAAAAAAAATGACATTACATATAATGCCAGCAGAAAGTAGACATATTGGGAATGATGACTGATAACTATTTTATGAGGCATGAGGCGAATATTACGCGATTAATACAGGCGTGTGTCAAAAACAAATATATAGCACTATAGAATACAGTGCTATATATTAGTTTTTTTAAATATTCATAATTTTTTTTCCATCTGAAGTCATGATTCCTCCCTGCTTAAGTTACCTAGGCAGGGAGGAATCATCACTTCAGATGGAAAAAAAATGATGAATATTCTAAAAAACGAATATATAGAGCATCATAGGAAATATAGTACTATATTTGTTTTTGCGAATATTCACAATATTCTAAAACAAGAACATATAGCATTGTAGCGAATATTTGAATAAAATGAATATACTGTAGAGCAATTTAGCTAATATAGTGCTATATTTTTTATTTTTTTATAATTGTAATTTTTTTCCAAACTGAACCTCAGATGAGAAAAAAATTACAACTAGTAGACAAAGAATATTGTGGCACTATATTAGCTAAATTGTTCTACATTAGTTTTTTTGAATATTCGCTATATTGCTATATATTCTTGTTTTAGAATACATTTATTATGAATACTCTAAAAAAAAATATATATATAGCACTATATTGAATATATTTATTTTTTTGAATATACTCATTGGCCCACAAGCAAGAAGCAGGGAGGAATTATGTGTTCAGATGGGAAAAAAATCATAAATATTCGCTATAACGAATATGTAGCACTATATTCAAAATATTCACAAATTCTCAAAGTTGCAATAAAATTTGCTATTTGATTATTCACGCTCAACACTATTCATTGCTCCCTGCACAACTATTGCACTGAAAACTGCTTTCACCACCAGAGGCTCAATCGTTATCAAGCAAGAGGACCCCAGAACTGGAGTGTGCCGTAAGGGAAGAACAGGTGCACCCTTCTATCACCGCACATTAGCACAATGAGCTATAGAACTGTGACTACAACCACTATTACACCCATCCAGCCACCTGCCTAGTCGCTGCATGTTTTTTTTTTAAATTTAACATCAGAACCTCTGAACAGCAGTTTATAACCACATAGGGGGCATTGTTGTACTTGCAAAAAATCATGTATTACCACTTGAGAAAATAAAACATTTGAAGATTAAATGTCCCAATTTAAAATATTATATTAAATACCTTTGGGGTCAATCATTATACTCCCAAGGGAATTCCTTGAAGGACCTAATTTTCAAAATGTAGTAATATGTTGGGGTTTTACACTGTGCTAGTACCTCAGGGGCTCTGAAAATGTGACATGGCACCTGAGAACCATTCCAGAGAAATTTTCCCTCCAAAAGTCAAATGGTGCTTCTTCCCTTCTGAGCCTTGCAGTGCACCCATACAGAAGTTTACAACCATATGTTGGGTGTTGCTGTATTCAGAAGAAAATGGGTAACAAATTGAGTAACTTTTATTTCATAGTCAGTAGTTTATGACCACATATAGGATGTTTCTGTGAACTGCATAATTAGTGTAATAAATATTGAGTTTTGCTTTGCTGAGAGAGAGAGTATTTTTTGGCCAGGTTTAGCTAATATACGAGAGAGGCAGTAAAGGAAGGGAAGCGCAGTGAGCGAGGAACATCTTCACTATTCAGTACTGTGCTGAACAATGAAGATGGGCAGCTTATTGCCAAAAGTCAAATAAAAGGTCAGTTTTTACATTGCAAAATGCAAAATCAATAAATAACGTCTATTGAAAAAAATGTTATCAATTATTATCAAATGTTTCTTATAAAAATGTTTATTATCAATGTTTTCTAGTTTCTAGTTTAAGTTGAACAAAAATAAAGGCTAATATATACACTACCATATGAACTACACTTCCTTCTATAATTAAAGCAGTCTTTAAAGGGACACTGACAGGCCCAATAACCATAATTAGCTGTACATATCCATGCACAGGTCTTCTAATGTGCATTAAAAACATATAAGTATCCCCCCTGTCCACATTATGAATACAGTAAACTCATGTTTTATAACCTGAACTAATCACTGTTCTTTCTGCCCAAGGGGCGAGGTTTCAGCTTCTCTTGCGCCCAGCCAGCATCAGCCCAACCGCCTTTTTCGAAGCGCCGCCCAGCTCATCAATATTCACTTAGCTGGGCGGCTTCTGCAGTCCCCGACCTTCCGAGATCCGGCGCATGCCCAATAGAAAGCTATGGGCATCGGACTCGATTTCAGCTTCTGCGCA